>NW_010116044.1:0-15428 GCF_000699245.1 Pterocles gutturalis | reverse complement strand
TTATTTTATTTATTTAATTTTAATTTTATTTTATTCTTAATGGTGGGGAGAAAAAAGAAAGAAGGAGACATGGATTTGTATTTGAACACAATGTCTCTAAACAAACACAGACTGCGGAGCATGTCAGCCAGAAAAGTCGAGAAGAACCCAGAATTAATATGGCAGTAGCTACCAAGACTGCTCCTTATCTCTTTCTGAAGCTGTCTGGGAAAAGTCCGTGGTTGAAAAAAATGTCCCTCATTCTGCCATTTACAAGAGTCTGATTAGACAGATTAGTGGGAAATAGAAGAAGTTAATGGGGGAAAAAAAAATATGCTAATTATAAAAATAAACCCTGCAAAACCTGTGTAGTTATTTACTAGTTAAGGTAGCCCCTGTGAGGAGCTGGATCACAATCCTTTCCCCACTACTGATGTAGATGTGTGCTATTTAATGAAATAGCAGACTATCAAACCACATTTTATGGACACATGATGAAGCTGAGAGAGAAGCAATTACTGCTCTTACAGCCTTGACAGTCCTATAGTGTTTGGATTTAGCTATTAGCTCCTGTGCTAACCTGAGATAATGCCTCAATTAAAGAGCTAACAGAGCCAGGTCAGAGTGAGATTGGCTAAAGATCACACTATGACTCCTCCTAAGCATGTGGCACTTGAAGTGTCTCATTCCTTGGGTCTGCTCTGAAGATCCTCACTCCATACAGGAAAATGCAGAATTACAATTTTTCTGTATGTTTCTACCTCCTCTTTTTCATCTGTCTTCCCCCTCACAAATGAATGGGCACACAACTCCAAAGAGGTTTTCGTAGTACGAACCAAGAAAAATCTCCATCATGTAATTTAAGCATTGCCAGTATAGTACATGAAATCTATACTGATTTTCAAAATTTGTGCATCATTAGTTGCATATTATAATTTGTAACTGCATGGCTGATCTTGCTGTTTTAATAAATTACTGAACACCATCACTATCAAACTTCACAAAACATAAACTCCTTTTTTTTTAAATTTTATATGGAATTTTGACTAAAGTACAAATGATAATATGATATTTTCCATTATACCTTCTATGTGATCCCTATAATATGGAAACTGTTAAAAGCCTTCAAATTAATTAAAAATTAACTTGATTCCTTATTATTATATTTAAATGATTTTTCAGCATAAACTATTTAGTTAGGCAGCTTCTAGGTTTTTTGTTTGCTATGTAAAATCCTTGGTAAAACATGGCCCCTACACTTGTCACTTGCTGTGGTACTGGCCCATCTCAGTTTGTCTATGAGGTTTTTGTGTATATGTGATATGTGCTGCCAAGTCATGTAAATGTAATCAAAGTTCTGGTGAGGTTAGTAGAATGACATAAGTAACTGAGGCATTGTCCGATGAGGCAATAACAGAAGCTGGAAAAGGGGTTATCTCAACATCATTGGCATCACAGATGGAAAGTATGGACTAGATTCTATTTATGCAGCATCTTGGACTTTCTCCATTTATCTAGAGAAGCCAGTGAACTGAGGTTTTGCCCGCTTCGCACTATTGAAAGGAATTTGATGCGTCATCTTATTTTGCTGCAGAGTTAGAACTGTGTCATGGAACAAAATTTTGTCCTTGATGATGATAAATTCACAGGATCGTTTTCTACTTTCCAGGGAGGTCTTCAGGTCTGTGACCATCATTACCGCTGCTTCCTGTCATCAGAGATGGATACATAAACAGGATGAGGCAGCTGCCAGTCTAACAGTGGAGTTCAATACCACTCTACTTTCATACTTTGAATACACAACTAAGTTGCCTTGTTGGCTCAGTCTGATGGACTACTTTAGCAAGTGGCTCTTTGTCATTACATGGGAAACAGCACACACCTGTCAAAATGTTAGTCTGGATCAAATTAAGGTCTTCATTGCAATTATCCAACAGCCTCCAAATCTAAATTACAACCACCATCTCCGTTTTTACTTTCATGAAGGAAAATTAGCTGATATAGTGATAGTTTCAGAGTCAGTTCTGGAGGATGCTCAGGAGGTGTGATTATTTGGACGGCAGCTTTGACCACCATGCTTCATGCCCTTTAGCCTGTCTGTCAACAATATCGCATGAAACTTTGAACAAGGTTGTGGATCTGTCACGTCACTGTAAGAACAGTTCCTCAGCATAGCCATGAAACATGGACACTGGAGAAGCCCAAAACTTGAATGTTTCACATCTTTCTGATTGTCCTCAGCAGCAGTCCAATCTTAAGAATGAAAATAAGGTCAGTGACCAAGACACTGGTACTTGCAAAGATCCACTATTGCAATCTGTTTCCATTTTGACAGCAGTTTTGGTAGGAGCAGATTACAGAGGTGAAAACAAAGGAATTATGAACCACATTACTAAGAAAAGCCACTGCATAGTTAGTGGTTATATGCTTCAAAACCTTATATGGCATGGCAACATCAGAGTGACAGACTTCATCTGACAACCAGACAGCTCATTTTAATAAGTCAGCCAAAACTGGTCTAGCTGGAATACAGGCTTCATTGAAGCACCCTCACTTTGGGATTTGTCTCCGTACTGGGAGGCAATTGGATCAAACCACAGACTCTGCCCCACTGTGTCCTTCTTTGCGTGTGAGTACAACCTGCTGTGAGATTTATGTATTGACCATGACAAAAGGGCTATAACCAATTAAATTAGCTGCTCTTACTTCCTTTTGATAATTTCCTGACCTGGCAGTGCTTCAAGTCTTCTTGATTTATTGCCCACATTCTTGAGACACAGCCTCAACCTACTACTGATAGTAAGCGTCCTCAAAGAAGGGGAATGCTCAGTTTAGCATAGGGTCCTGCTGCACAAAGGTGAAAGGAAGAGCCCCTTTCACTGCATCATGCCAAAATGGTAAAATTTGGTAAAGCAGCCTTAATCTGACAACAAAGAGAAACCAGCTTCAACACTGATGCATGTCCTTGCCTTGTGTCAACATTCCTTTCAGGAATGGGAATATCGAAGTAAGGTCCTCTACCTTTCAAATTATCCCATTTAGCTGTCTATATGTCCTTGCTAAATACATTGCACTTTGACTAAAGGTTCACTACACCTTGTATAATTTAGAAATATAAAAAATGGACTCAAGCGGCAAGCACATTCTGAGGTGAGAGTCTGTGGTCTGGACTGTGGATCACCTTGGAGTCAACCACACTGCTTAGAAATTGTCACCGAGCCCAGGATGTTCCCCCTGACATTACCCTCACAAAGCTGTAGACTGTATTCCTATCTCAAGCCATAAATTTGGTCTTCTTCCATTAGATGCAAAACAACACAATTAGCCTAGTTTCTAATGAAAAATGACAAGTCCTGTTCAGGTTATGAATTAAATCACAAGTGGAGGTTGCAGGAGGTATACAAGCAGTTGACCTTTGTTCACTTTATAATGAGGTTTAGGCATCTTGGATTTTGATCACATGTATCCTGTAAGATTTGAATTTTACTCTGGTACACATCTAACTCTTTCCTTTTTTTGAGTTATACATATAGTAAAACAGGATTAACAAAGGAACTAAATATGAAGATGACAAACTGTTGAAAGAGTTGGTTTATATGCAAAATATTGATTTATAATGTGATGAAGCATTTGAGTCTGAATTTCATATGTTGATTCTTCCCTCATGCATGGAAGTTGTAAGCATTTAGATGGTAAAATTCCTATAGAGACATTTTACATCTTAGTCTAGCTCTGAATTTTGTAACAGTACAAGTGGACTGCCATGTGGGAGTGCTTTGGCTGTTTTTAATCTGGTTTCCTTGTGAGAAGTGCACATGGCTGCTTAGATAGGAGCTATACAGGTCCCACTGGGGTCAGCCTTGTGTTTGGGGCAAAGTGAAGCTGAGCTGCCCCAGAAGGAACAGTGAAGGGATCACGAGCCACTCAGGAAGACCATTTCCTCAGCAAGCTGCTCTGCCCTACAGGACTAGTCAAAGGAGAGATGAATCTAAACCAGCTCTGCCTTGTGCTTCTTGTGCTTTACAGCAAATTAAGAGCTTAGCACCATCCAGCAGCATCGGATGGAGGTCACTTAATTCTCAGCTCTCATAGCCCAGCACAAGCCTCTCAAAATCTGGTCCATTGCATATACATCAGCCTCTTGTATCCATAATTACTTCATATACATCCAGGTTTCAGAGATTTCTAGCATAAATATGTAAGCAGAATAAAATGAGGGAATTAGCATCTAAATAAATGATACTTGTGGGGAAAAAATGTTATGAATGCTGATCAGCATATTGCACCTGCAAGCAATGAGCATACTACCTGCTGTCCAGTGCCAATAGTAATTGTAGGTTTAGTAAGAGATTGGGGAATTCAATGGACAGCACTCATGTCACTGAATAAAATTTTGAGCACATTAAGCTATAGAAATATGTGTGTTTACACTCTGGTCTTGGAGTCTGTGTTATCCATTTGTTCATTTCAGGGCAAAATAGGAAAAATAATTATCCTTTCAGCAGAAAAATACTAGAGCTGTAAAAATTTCCATTGATTAATCCAGAAATTACCCAAGAACTTCAAGCATTTGTTCACCATAACTGGTAATTTTGCTGACGGGCTACAGCAAGGCTCTCAGAGCCAAAAGGGTTCAGATGAGGTGACACAGTAAATGCAGAAACATGCTGCATAGAATTTCAGCTCACATCGTTAGCTTCAAGGATAATAACTGTGAACTCCAGGGCAAACTTTCCTTATAGAGAACTAATGAGTTTTTTGCAATACCTCAGAACATCTTGTACCTGCTGTCGAGCTCTGAGTTAAACAAGCAGGAAGGAAAGTAACTGTCATTGCTCTTGTCTTCTTATAGTCCTGTGCTTATATGCTGCTGTAGGTAAATCATTTCACCTCCAGATAACTTCACAATTCTGGATGAAACTGTTCCTCTCCACAAATCTAAAAAAGAACAATTGAGTTGAGACATTGTGAAGATTTGAATGTTTTCTATGCCTACTGGTTCATTTCAGATTTATTATGTTTGTAATAAGAATGGGAAAAATATTCAGGAGAACGATTTACAATCAAATTACAGAAAAATAAATAACAACATGCATTTCTCGGTAAAAATGGATGGAAACGTTTTTGTGTTTAATTTCAGCTTATTGTTTGTTTCCTTTTTATTGTGAATTGCATATCACAGCTAATTATTACATTCAGATGCAATAATTAAAGTAATGCACAGTGTATCTTACCTAATATGCCAAAAAGAGATTAATTGAAATTATGAAACACAGCATTTTGACATAATGGGAGAAAACTGTATTAGCTATTTAACAAAAAATTAATTCCTGTTCTGTGGGAAACATCAAAACTTGGCTTTTTTTCAAAAAGGAAATCTGATGCCCAAACTCTGTAATTACGTACCTCTAGGGCTGCTATGGGACATCAGATGTATGTGATGTCAGGCTTCTCATACTTAACCAAAACCTATACAACCTGATCTGTAGCTTTCTAACTTTGCTCAGGTGATAATAGACAGGCAAATTGCAGTTGCCACAGATTTGGGGTGATATTTTTGTCATACAAACAAAATGCACTGAGGAAGCCGCCTCACACCTGCAGTCCCCATGCAAGCAAGGCCTTCTTGCTTGTGTCAGGGATGTTTAGTGAGGGTTTTACCTTCACAGGATGCCAACCCGTGCCATTTAGTCTGGGGTTATAGAGCTACTAACATTCCCCAAGGAGTCTGGGAGAGTGTGCCTCTCTCCAGACCCACCACCGTTGAGACCCCCATGAATCCCACAGCTCTAGCTATTGCTGTGCACCTCAACACTTCTCACCCCTGCAGCAGGTCTCACCACAGCCCTCCTTTCAGGCTGCTGTAGACCAGACCTCTCCTTCCCCTACTGCAGTCAATGTCAGCAACTCCTGCTGGAGCCTGCCTGAGTCTTGCAAGGTGCACGCAGGATAAACAGAGGATGCATGAACTGCCAAGCACATCCTGAGGGCAAGAATGTGAAGCACCTAATTCATGGTGATGCATAGGACACAGCCAAGATTTCTCCTTGAAAATCTCTTCCAGTCTGTTCCAGAGGTATGCCTAAGTACCCTACACAACTTGGGTTTTATCTGCACTGCTAGAGCCATTTGCTCTGCACAGTGATGTCTGGTGTCAGTGCCTGGAGGCTCAGGGTGGCTTGTGTCCACATGGCCTCTGCACCTCTACATACACTGAAGTAACCTAAACAGTCCCAAAGCGTATTCCCTGGCCCTGTGGGCTGGCTACATTTGCAATTTTCAATCCCAGCTACATGTTGGGAACAGAGCCTCGTTGTATTTCTGAACTTTGCTTAACAGTAGCTTAGAATGGCACTAGGTGGCCTAAATGACAACTGCACAAGTGACTATTCCACTACTTTAACACTCAAGATAACCAAGGTGCAAAACCTGGACTCATCTCACTGTTGGTGCAATACTTGGGCTCATCCCTGTGTTATTTAGTTTAGTAACACAGAAGTAAATCTGTAGCCCTGAGACAGAATTACTGTTTTTTCTGATATTTAATTTCAAAAATGCCTGCAGTAATGCAAAGGCTGTGTCATAATTAGCCAGAGTGGGTTTTATACGCCGTGATAAAATCATGTATATCTTGGGATGGGGCTAGAGGACTTGTGAGGGTGGCCACAAGTATGTTGTGGTCCTGCAGGAATACTGATGTGCTGGAAGATGTGTGAGCAAGCAAACCTGATGCATAGGTGGAATGAACTACCCATCTGAAACAGCCTCTAGACCAAACCTTCACTGAAACCATAGGCGGGTTTCATCGCAGAACAAATGTTTTGCTCACTCTCCAAAGAGAATCAAAGTGAATTGACATACATGCAGCAAGGAAGCCATCAGAGCCCAGACTTCCCCAAGGAGCACAGGAGAGGTGACTTGATTGCCAGTATAGACTCACCTTGGTGCGCTTCCAGGCTGAATTAAAACTGCAGGTTTGAAAAAAATCTGTGTCTTTTCCACAGCAGACAACAGAAATTTCTGTTTCCCCTCAGAGCTTTAGAATGGTGATAGTGACATTAAAATGGTGTATTCATCCACAGTGGTTTTGTGTGACCCTGTATGTATGCTTCTGCCATGCTTCATAAAACCATTCCTAGATTACACAAGCCTAGAGAAATGCTGATGAAGCTGTACAGTAAATCTGAGCCTGAAATATGGATAATTAACCAGTGCAGCAGCTGCCAATAACTGCAGGGCAAGAGCTTCTTTTAATTTTCCTTCAAAAGCTGAAGGAAGCAATGTTTGATTGTGAGGCCTCAGCGAACTTCAGAAGAAAAGAGAACCTAGTATTTCCTCGCCTTTGAAATAACACAATGAAAATTGCCAGCACCTTCTTTGTGAGACAGGCGAATCTCAATCAGGATTCAAAAGATAAGGAACAAACAAGCATGCTATACATATGTGTCTTGGAATAAGAAACAACAGTTTGTAGACAAGAAGAAAGAAGATGGGAGTTGAGAGAAGACAGGACTGCTTCTGAGGGGGAATTCCAGCTTTGGTTTAGGCAAAGGACCACTGCGGGACCTTGGGAAAGTCACATCCCAGACAGGTGCCTCTGTTTCTCCATTATAGATTATTCTAAAAGCTCACAACAACAAAGTTCTATGAAATAATGATGTGATATGAAAATATACATTGTTCTCTAAGTAAATACAGTAACAGTGTAAGACAGCAAGATTTCTTCAGGATATGCTGCATTTGAGCCTGTAAGTGTAATACACTCGACAGATAAGCATTCCCCTTTCTGCTTCCTTTCTTGCCACAAGACCAAAATCAACAGGTAATTGAAAATGCCAGTGGTCTGTACTCTAGCAGTATCTTGCAACCAGAGGAGGTGGTAAAGTAGCAAAGGGGGACAGACTTTCAAAAGGCAAATACAGATTCTAGTCCAGCTATCTTTTCCATAGATATATATAATTTTGTTTACCTTCTGGAGTTCATAAAATGGTAATAAGTATTATTTGAGATTTTTGCAACACTGCCTCCAGATTTCTGGAAAGCTTTTTGGGCTTATATTAGCACCATTATATAGAAAATGTATGGATAGAATCTGAAAACACTGAGAATATATGATCCTTCCTGTGGAAAATGAATTTATGTGACAAACTCCTACACTGAATAGTGTGTAAACTGAGATTTGACCTGTTATCTGTTCTCATACTAAACAACAATCTTCAGTAGCCTTTTCAAATTTCAGTAGGCCTTCCAATTTATTGCCTTGAAATCCCCATTTTAAATGCTGTCTAATATTATATATATACTGAGAATAAGATACAGTTTCAAGAGAGAAATATCCCACTCAGTATCAGATTCATAACTGAGACATGCCGTAGAACACTAAACAGTTTCTTCTCATGCAAAATCTTCTCTTATAATTACATTCAGCTATTTTAAAAATGCATATACAAGGGGGCTGAGTAGATCATGACTCTCTCATAGCAAGACTCTAAGTTGTCACTTCAAATTCAGTCCTGGTGGTTAAGTGACTGAAAGATGTTGATTGTTCGATATCCCACATGAAATGAGATGCGTGGTCTCAGACCGCTGGAGAAGTGTTTAACATTACAAGAACACCAACTCACTTGGCACTAACTGGAAACTTTATTGTCAGTCTCAGCTCATATGCAAATGCAGGGATGCAGCACACTGACCAAGCAGCTATTGGGATGATCATGGCATGTAGACAAAGAGACACTGCTGAAAAAGCAATAAGTGTATAAGAATTAAATTGCTACTGTTCATTTTACAGCTAGTTCATGAATTAATAAAAGGCTTTTTAGGGCTGTAAATACACTATCTTTGGCTAAAATATAATTTACTTCTGAAAGAAAATCACGTTTAGGGGAAAACAAAATGAGATTTCAAAATGTTTAGGGAGACTCAATTCTGGGATTTGCCACAGAATTCAGTGAGAAAAATCCCCTTGTAATGACAAGGGAGTTCACTTGGGAAGTTGAACCTTATGGGTCACATTTACCCTAACTTTATCTATATAAAATATTGTGATTTAGTTATAAATTAATTATTTATGAACAATCTGTAACCAATGGAGAAAGAACGACAATCAAACCACTTTGGCTATCCTTAACATTTCTGTTTCTGTATCAAGTATAGAAGGAGCCCAAGTGATGGCTTGCTGTAGGTAGTAATTGAGTGCTTGGACTAACCAGGTGAGTTTCCATGGCTGATGTTAGAAGTAATTGGTCCCATTCCTTCTTTTCATGAAATAACATTCTTCTTCAAGAGGCCTTTGCTCACATTCCCTTTCATAGGATACTGGAGTTGTCTTGCAGCTGTACCCACTGAGGGACACTGAGCCTCACTGTCCTCCTACCTTCAGTGACCTTGAGTATCTTGGCCATCAGGCTACGGAGGGGTGCAAGACTGCTCCCGTGGCAGTGCTAAGGGAAAATTATGAAGCAGAGGAGGCAAAATTCAGCTTTCTATTGAACTAGACAAAAGAAAAATAATTTCAAAGCATGCATACTGTATTTTCTATTGATTCTGTAAACTTTCAAAACCCGTCTCAAAATATCTCCAGTTACAAGACAGTATATTTCATTTTTCCTAGTCATGACGCTTCCCCCTTCTATGGTGGGATGAACTCAAGAGTTTCTGGACAATAGTGAATATACAGGAAAAAGTGGGAAAAAAAAATCCCATGTATAAAATGTCTGAATCTTGGTCTATCCTTTCAGCTCCAGCAGCAATCAGTTTAAATAGGTCCTGAGCCAGATATTGCATCTGGGTTACTTATGGATGTATTCCCATGAATTTCTCTAAACCCTATTTAAATTCATTTATATTTTTGGCATCCACAGCATCATGTGGAAATGACCTCACAGTGCAGTTATGCAACAATACAGAGAAGTATTTCCTTCTGTTTATTTTAAACTCACTACCTGATAACTTTATTGTGTACGTGTCCTCCTGAGTCCCTGTACCGCAAGAAATCCAACAAGTCTTCCCTTTTCTCCACACTATGTATAAATTTATGCAACTGTCATATTCTCCTAAGTTGTCCTTTCCAAGATTAAGTAGTGTATTCAATTTAGTCTCCCTACATATGGAAAACATTCTCCATCTTTACCAACCTCATTATTACTACTACAATATGGTATTATTGGTAGGTGGTTCTTTTCCCACAACAACAGCTAATACTCACAATTTTGGTCCTGTTTTTACATTAGCACAGCTCAAAATCTTCATATAAATATGCTTCTCTTCAGCAAAGCATTTATTACCTCCAAGACTGGATCCCCAGTAACTATGTATGACATACAGTAAAATAAAATCAGCTCCTTCATATCTCACATGGATGCAGTTGTATTTTATTGAGGATTTTATTTATAGCTCTCTTTTCAAGTTTCTTATATATAGTGAGAATTGTCTAATAGTTTTAGATCTTGAGATAGCCTAGCATGCTGCTCATTCTAGTGGTATTTCAATACCTTCTGAGAGTGTATTGATTCATCCAAATATCTTTATAGATAAATATAGGAACAGCAACAGATGTTTATGCCAATATTTAGTATTAATATAGCGTCTCTACATTTCTGTTCTGACTAAGTCATAAGTATAGCCAATTTTGTCAGGCAAATCCACTGTCTCATCAACCTCTATCACTTCCTGTGGTGCCAATAATATTTTAAAATTATTTAGTGAATTCAGAAAAGAAAGAAAAAAAAAGAAAAAAAATGTGTTCATGTTATTTAAAAATGAGCATTTCTCCAGGAGATATATTGCAGTGAGCAAATGTGTACTGGCAAATGGACTAGATATGGGATTTGTATCATTTACTGGAAACCTTCTAGTAGCATAAACAAGAACTTCATGAAACTCACACTCCTGAGTCTTAAGGCTGACCTCACATGCTCTTTGTATCAACAGATGGGTCTATCTGACTCACACTTGTTCCATGCACTCAAGAAGCGTTATGCCTTAGCAAGCCTGAGACCCTGAGGAACTCTATAAACCAGTCTGTGAGCTGGAATATGTGTGTCTTTTTGATGTTTGTTGCAGATGAAAGTAAAAAGTTCATGTGGTTTGGGGGAATGCTGCTGACAGTATTTCAGACAATGAAAACATGATGAGTTCAGGAAATTTCTCTGTCAACATCTGATTTCTCAGGTTTTGAGTTTACAGGATGTGTCAGTGAACTCTTTAGCGTCACTAAACATTTTTGCTAGTGATTTTTTTTTTCTTTTTTGAAATGTATTTATTAAACTTCAGTGAGTAAATTGCAAAGCCAAAGAAGGGAGATTAAATACCTTAATATTGCCTTTTTTGCTAATTTTTGTACAATAAAGATTCTTGTATCATAACTATGTGTTCTGGTATAATTTCTCATGACCTGACTAACAGCAAATAAAATTAAGTAGAACAAAACAAAATTAAAAACAAGAAAAATAATATATCTATACAGTTCTGACATTTTCATTCTCAGGTTAATTGTATTTGAATACCAGAAAGCTTTTATTCTATCACACTCAGTTGTGAGAAGAGATCTTGACACATATTCAACCTAGATCACATAACTTCTACCTAATTATCAGTCACACGTTAGAGATCAGGAGTCTTGGTTGTTATCCCTTACTGCAGAATAAAATTGTGGGTTAGTAGTTAGAGATTTACCATGAAAAGCATATTCAATCTGAGAGGCCATAAGGATGATTTGTTAAGATTAAAACTTATTGCATGACGTCCTAGGTTCTGGTCCTGAGGCAACCCATGACCTTCCTTTTAGCTTATTTATAAAATATGATAACAGTTCACACTTGAATGTCCCCAGCTTAGAAGACAAGCATGGATTTATTCAGTATAAGTGTCTAAGTGCATGAAAACAAAAACTGGAGTCAGCAGATCTAAATAATCATATAAATCATATAAATTTTGTAGCTCAAGGAGCTTTCCCTTCAAGTAGGAGGGAGTAGGTAGTGCTGCCTTTCTTCCTTACTGCTGCAATGAGTGAGGATTCCCTAATAAAATACTGCATTGCTCTTGTGAAAGCCTAATATCTCAACATGTCCGTGTAGGGCAGTGCAATGCTGTACAGAAAGTCTAAACCAAATCACCCAAGTGACACAGCTCTCTGAAAGCAGTGCAGCATCTGCTGCCCTCAGGAAGGACCACTCACTGGAGTGCCATGGCTTGTTGGTGTGGCTCAGCCTTTTTGAGTCTCAAAGCAAGTTCAAAGAGGGAGGGACTCCCCACAAACTGCACAGGACACCCTTCTATCCTACATTGACTTAAAAATTTATTTTCCTTCCCATGGAAAAAAGCAACTAATACAAACAAGTCTTACTTACATAAAAGTCTTTTATAAGACTTGTTAAGTCTAGAAGGGCAGGTGAAGAGCACATGGAGAAGGGGGAGATTTCAGAACTTCTCTTCCTGGAGAGGGAAACGAAAAGATTAAACAGAAATCAAGGCAAAATCTTTAATGGCAAAAGCTAGACAGACCTGGGTGGAGTCTACCACTCTTAAGCACCTTAACATGGTCTTAAATTTTACATGTCTAATGAAAAGGTATTCTTCAAATAGGAGCCAACATTTCTTCATACTTAATAAAGAAAAACAGATATGTCAGGAAACAGATTCAATTTGCCTATCTTTAAACAATCTTCCTTGCATACATAAGCAACTCAGGGATTCCCCTTAGAAGCTTAGAAGCACTTAAAATTGTGCATAAGTCAGCTGACAAATTCAATGGGCTGCATGCAATTACAACCCGGGGGCAGGTAGGGATTATTTTACTGTGTTAACCTGTTATTTTCCAAACCAGGAGAAAAAGCAATAATAGCAAAATGTTAAGTTCTACGTTTAGGGGTTTGCAGGGCTTTTTTATTTTTAAACAAAAAAATAAAAGATAGATTTGAAACACCTGTTAAACTGAAAATTTCTGCCATAACTTTACATGTGGTATCTCAAGTACCTCTGTCATAATAAATGTGACTTTAATCTCAGATAAATCTACACACAGAGAATAGATTACCTGACTTACTACAGACAGAATCATCCCCATCGGGAAACAGGGTTGACAGACATTATCTACTTTAGGACAAGTTCATTTTGGATGCATTATTTTTATCAGTTAACAAACAAAAGCATATTTCCAACTATTTGCCATTTTCCTTTGGCATCTTTTTTGCTTCATTGGTTTAGGAGTTACAGGAATTTTGAAAGCATACTTTTTACTCCAGAGCTTCTCTGACCTCCCACAAAGAGAGTACAGACTGAACGTTAAGTAGAATGAAGACAAAACAGGCTAAGATTTTAATGGGTTTCTGAATCACTGAATATGTTTATAATACTGAATATCTAATAGGCTACAAAACTTGCTTCTTTACATGAAATCTATGCTCACTGTCTCATTGAGTGAGTTCTATTGTTTGTTCAATGTTAATTTTATATTCTTTGAAATCCAGCTAGGATTTGAACATAGACGTTCAAAAGGTGGAGTGATTAAAGAATATTCAATGATTCTAAACTTCTAGGTTTTTTGTTCTCTGTCATCACATTAAGCCAGATGGATTGGATACAAGACAATTTTAGTAATAACAAACTGGTAGAAAGTAGGCATGTTTGCAGAAGAGTTTTGAGATTTCTGTTACTGAAGAGATGGATTGACACTCTGTGTATGCGGGTGCCTGTACATGCATATGTGTTTTAGAAAAGCTGGAACTGAGGCCTTCTTGCCTCTGTCATCTCTCATAAAATATCTCTGCACCTTTTCTTATTTAGGAATATTCATAGATATGAATAATGTCTAATTTGGCTGTTCTGACCGCAGCTGAGGAAGTAAAGTCATGCACAGCACTAATTTTACATTCTTTTTGTTTCACCTTGCCTATCTCCTGTTCGTGACATTAGTTGTTATTTTTTCCATCATGATAAATTCATGATAAATCTGAGAAGACCTTTATACACTAGTCTCATATTTTAAAACTTCAGTTAATTAATTTAAATGTTTTTTTCAGAGGGGAAATAAGACTGGCCTTCTTAATTCTGTCTACATGGGACAGAAAACTGGAACCATTTGTCAGGCTGAAATTTTCATTTGTAGCCTGAAAAAAATCCTTTGTAGTTAGCGATAAAGTTCTTATTCACAGGTAGTTTTTGAATCACGCATAAAAAATATTTTTTTTAAATAAAAGTCAGTAGTTTCCTCTGACACAGAGAGCTCTTCATCCATTTCAATCAGACTTGGTTTGACTAAGCAGTTTTTAGACCTCAAAAGAGTGGTATGAGAGCTGGTTAAGGCAGGATTTGTCCCCTGTTGTATAAACTCAGTTTTTTTCTTCAGCTTCCAGGTTTTAAAAAACTAAGTTAAATCTCCTCTGAACAGTGCCCTTCAACTTTGCTGACATACGACTGAGTGCAGCTCCTACCAAAGTCCACGAAGAGACTGAATCTGGCACACAACCAACCTGCTGCCCCCTGTTTTCAAGGGCAAGCTGCTCTTTCAAAGTATAGCTTCTGTCTGATGCTCATTCAAACCTTTGTTTCTCTCCAACCTAACCTTGATCCAGTCAATGCAATGTCCCAGTTCTGAATGTGTTAAGAGAGGTTGCTTATGCTTTCTGAAAACAAAGCTTTAGGCTGGGGAAAAATATTCTGAGGGTATAATAAGAAGAGGTAAGCTTACAGTCCAAGGATCCAATATCTAAATTAATGATTTGTCCTCATTCTCATCACAGCAAAGCAGATGCTCCTTAAAGCAGTGTAGAGGTTAAAATGGACATATTTTAGAATGGATGCTCTATTTATTAAGGGCTGCTGCTGCTACTTTGTAATGAAAAGCAGTACTATGAATGTGAAACTGCAGACATCAATATTCAGTAGCAAGTAGTCTTTCTCAGTACTTTCTTCACAGTCCTAGGACTGGGCTTTTATTTTTCCTTTGAAATATAGGATTATTATTGCCAGCATTGCAATAGGCTTGTAAATACTTTTAAAAATCCCTCAAGTTTCATGAACTACTGGAGAGGTGTTCAGCAAGCTAAGGAGATCCTCAGAGACCGTAGGGTTCTCAAGTTCCTAACTATATGGACTTGGCTTTGAAGTTGTAAACAATTTCAAGAGGGAGCAAAAATGAAGACACAGATCAGTGCCCCCAAAATTTTGTCAGCTGAATGAACAGCAAATTAAGCATTTTAATCATTTGTACCGCTTCACCTGCTTGTGCAGCTAGTGATATTACTACAGAAGTGCCCTAAATAACAAATCAAGAAACTGTTATTCAGACATTCTGAAAAAAATATGATTTTCCTGAAAAAAATATTGAATTTCCACCAGTCATCCTGTCATTTCATCATTTTCTCCTCATGACAAATGGTGCAAAGTAGTTTATACTTCTGTGTTTCTGTGCAACAGGAATACATATATATATATATATCTAAAATATA
>NW_010116043.1:0-4691 GCF_000699245.1 Pterocles gutturalis | reverse complement strand
AGGTGACAGGGGTGTCCCCTCACCAGGGGGCTGTGTTGGGGACAGGGGAGGTGATGGGGAGGTGACAGGGGTGTCCCCTCACCAGGGGCTGACCCAGGAGCCAGGGGAGGTGACAGGGAGGTGACAGGGGTGTCCCCTCACCAGCACTCTCCCGTTGATGCACTGGGCCAGCGGGAGCCACTCGAAGACTTCGCTGAAGAGCGCGAACATCTGCGCCGTGTACTTGGCCTTCACCTCCCCCTCGAAGCCGTAGATCTGGTTCATGTTGTCCGTCTCGTGGTTCCCTGGGGACACGGGGACAGCTGGGGACATCGGCCGGGTTGGGGACACCAGGTAGGGGACATACCCCCCCACCATGGCTGGGGAACTGGGAGCCAAGATGGGGGACAAGGGACAAGGTGACCAGGACGTGGCGTCATGGCTCAACGTTGGGAGTGAAGAGAGGGGACAGTTGGGGACACAGTTGGGGACCTGGTGACACCACCCCAGGACAGGGTCCTGACACCCTGGAGGGGACAAGGGACACAGGACGTGTCACCCGCAGTTGGGGACATGGTGCCACCACCCCACGACAGGGTCCTGACACCCTGGAGGGGACAAGGGACACAGGACGTGTCACCCGCAGTTGGGGACATGGTGCCACCACCCCACGACAGGGTCCTGACACCCTGGAGGGGACAAGGGACACAGGACGTGTCACCCGCAGTTGGGGACATGGTGCCACCACCCCACGACAGGGTCCTGACACCCTGGAGGGGACAAGGGACACAGGACGTGTCACCCGCAGTTGGGGACATGGTGCCACCACCCCACGACAGGGTCCTGACACCCTGGAGGGGACAAGGGACACAGGACGTGTCACCCGCAGTTGGGGACATGGTGCCACCACCCCAGGACAGGGTCCTGTCACCCAGGAGGGGACAAGGGACACAGGATGTGTCACCCGCTGTTGGGGACATGGTGCCACCACCCCACGACAGGGTCCTGCTGCCCAGGAGGGGACAAGGGACACAGGACGTGTCACCCGCAGTTGGGGACATGGTGCCACCACCCCAGCACAGGGTCCTGTCACCCTGGAGGGGACAAGGGACACAGGATGTGTCACCCGCTGTTGGGGACATGGTGCCACCACCCCACGACAGGGTCCTGTCACCCTGGAGGGGACAAGGGACACAGGACATGTCACCCACAGTTGGGGACACGGTGCCACCACCCCATGACAGGGTCCTGCTGCCCAGGAGGGGACAAGGGACATAGGACGTGTCACCCGCAGTTGGGGACATGGTACCACCACCCCAGGACAGGGTCCTGTCACCCAGGAGGGGACAAGGGACACAGGATGTGTCACCCGCTGTTGGGGACATGGTGCCACCACCCCCCGACAGGGTCCTGCTGCCCAGGAGGGGACAAGGGACACAGGACGTGTCACCCACCATTGGGGACATGATGCCACCACCCCACGAGCTTGTCCTACACCTGGGGACAGGTGACACAGGCATGTGACGAGTCCCCACAATTGGGGACAAGGGAGGATGTGGCCTCAGAAGACAGGACCAGGTGGAGGTGACAAGAATATGTCACCGGGGCAGGGAGGTGACAAGCCCGTGTCACCATTGGTGGCCTCGTTACCTCGGAGCAAGTGGAAGTGGTCGGGGTAGAGGAGCTTGAAGCCGAAGAGCGTGAGGATGACCTCCACCGAGAAGGACCCTCGGTCCACAAAGTCCCCGTTAAATATCTGTCACCCGTTGAGGAAAAAAAAAAAGTCCCCAGGTCCCCTTCGTGCCACCTTTCCCCATGTCCCCAAGGTTGGGGACAATCCTTCCTCGGTGGTGGATACGTAAGGGTTGGATTCAGAGGGGAGCCCGTTGAGTTCGAAGATGTTCAGGAGATCGTAGAACTGGCCGTGGGTGTCACCGCACACTGTCACCTTCTCCGTCTGGGGTTGGGGACAAGCCGAGGGGACAGATGTCATCACTGGAGGTGACATTTGTCCCCACTCAATGACAGGGACCCACCTCCTTCAACGTTGTCTCCACCAACGTCGGGAGTTTGGCCAACACCTCCTTGACCTGCACCAGGATCTGCGGGGACAAAGGGACATTGGAGGTGACATGTGGCACTTTGGGGACGAGGAAGGGGACAAGGAGGAGGTTTGGGGACATCGTGGGGACCTGGTAGGCGCATTTTCGGTGGAGTTTTTTCTGCTCCTTGTACCACTGCATGAGGTCCTTCATGAAGGCCAACGTCACCTTGCCACCGTCCAGCTTGGGGCCACTGTACTCGTCCTCGATGGCTGCAAAACGAGTCACCCCCCCAACCCCGTGGTGGCCTGATGACACCAAGGGACATGTCCCCAAAGGGTCATTGTGCCCCCACTGTCCTTCCCCCACCAGCTCACGGCCACTGATGAACCCCGAGGGGCTTCTGGAGACGTTGGGGACACTCATGGGGACACCAAAGGTCTGGTGGGTGGCCTCATGGGGAAACTGAGACCCTCATGGTGACACTCATGGGGACACCAAGACCCCCACGGTGACACCAAGAGCCTCATGGGGACCTCAAGACCTTCATGGTGATACTGAGACCCTCATGGTGACACCAAGTCCTTGAAGGGGACACCAAGACCCCAAGACCCTCATGGGGACCCTCATGGTGACACCAAGACCCTCATGGGGACCTCGAGACCTTCATGGTGACACCAAGACCCTCATGGGGACCTCAAGACCCTCATGGGGACCTCCACAGGGACACCAAGACCCTGAATGGGGACCCTCATGGGGACACCAAGCCCCTCATGGTGACCCTCATAGGGACACTGAGACCCTCATAGGGACACCAAGACCCAAAGACCCTCATGGCAACCTTCATGGTGACACCAAGACCTTCATGGGGACCCTGAGACACTCATGGGGACCCTGAGACCCTCATGATGACCTCAAGACCTCATGGGGACCCTGAGACCATCATGGTGACACCGAGACCCTCATGGGGACACCAAGATCCTCACGGTGACACCAAGACCCCAAGACCCTTATGGTGACACCAAGACCCTCACAGGGACCCTCATGGGGACCCTGAGACTCTCATGGTGACACCAAGACCATCATGGGGACGTCGAGACCTTCATGGTGACACTGAGACCCTCACAGTGACACCAAGACCTTCATGGGGACCCCGAGACCCTCACGGGGACACCAAGACCCTCATGGGGACCTTCATGGTGACACCAAGACCATCATGGTTACACTGAGACCCTCATGGGGACACCAAGGCCCTCACGGTGACCCTCATGGGGACCCTGAGACCCCCATGGGGGCACCAAGACCCTCATGAGGACACCAAGATCCTCATGGGGATGTCGAGACCAAGACCCTCATGGGGACTTTCATGGTGACACCAAGACCCTCATGGTGACTCTCAGACCCTCCCGGGGACCCTCAGGTGACACCAAGATGCTCATGGGGACACCAAGACCCTCATGGGGACAGCAAGACCCCAAGACCCTCATGGGGACCTTGAGACCCTCATGGTGACACCAAGCGCCTCATGGGGACATCGAGACCCCAAGAACCTCATGGGGACCTTCATGGTGACCCCAAGACCCTCACGGTGACACTAAGACCCTCATGGGGACCCTCATGGTGACACCAAGACCATCATGGTGTCCTTGAGACCCTCATGGGGACCCCGAGACCCTCATGGTGACACCAAGACCCTCATGGGGACCCTCATGGTGACACCAAGACCCCAAGACCCTCATGGAGACCTTCATGGTGACACCAAGACCCTCATGGGGACAGCGAGACCCCCACGATGACACCAAGACCCTCACGGGGACCTTAACGGGGACCCTGAGACCCCCATGGTGCCACCAAGACCCTCATGGGGACACCAAGACACTCACGGTGACATCAAGATCTTCATGGGGACACCAAGACTCCAAGACCCTCATGGGGATCCTCATGGTGACACCAAGACCATCATGGGGACCTTGAGACTCTCATGGGGACACCGAGACCCTCATGGTGACACCAAGACCCTCATGGGGACCCTCATGGTGACACCAAGACCCCAAGACCCTCATGGGGACCTTCATGGTGACACCAAGACCTTCATGGGGACAGCGAGACCCCCACGATGACACCAAGACCCTCACGGGGACCTTAACGGGGACCCTGAGACCCCCATGGTGCCACCAAGGCCCTCATGGGGACACCAAGACCCTCATGGGGACATTGAGACCCTCACGGGGACCACTACGGGGACACCAAGACGCTCATGGTGACACCAAGACCCTCACGGGGACACTGAGACCCCAAGACCCTCACGGTGCCACCAAGACCCTCCTGAGACCCCCAAAACCCCCCCAAAGTGACCCCAACCCTTCCCTGAAGACCCCCAAGACCCTCCCAGTGACCTGGAAGCTTTTTTGGGGACACTCCTGTCCCCTCTTTCTGTGCTGGCTGTGGAGAAAAGGGGGGGTGGGGATTTTTGGGGGGGTCCGGGGGGGTCCTCACTCATGTTCTCGATGTCGAGGGAGTCGACGACGGAGCGCTTGTGCTCGTCGCTGGCGATGGCGCGCTCGAAGGCCTTCTGCTTGACGATCTTGTGACACTCCTGGTACTTCAGCTTGGCGTCCTTGTCATTGGGCCGCACCTTCACCACCTGGGGACATCGGGGACATCGGGGAC
>NW_010116042.1:0-6632 GCF_000699245.1 Pterocles gutturalis | reverse complement strand
AGCCGCGAAAGTGCCTTCGTTGATAACAGGTTGGTAGTTGGGGTTTTTTTGGTGTTGTGTTGTGGTGGTTTTGGTTTTTTTTTCCTGTTTGCTGTTCTCTTATTTACTGTGGCTTTGTCCTGCAAATATAGACCCAAGGAATCCTACTCCTGAGTAGGATTCGCTCTCACATAAGCTTCCTGCAACACTACCTCATGGCTGTTAGACCAAAATATAATAATGGAGTTTGTTGTTTTGGTAAGGATTCAAAACAATGAATCTCTGAAAGAGGCAGGGAGGGAGTTTTGAGTTAATAAATCTATAAATAAGATACCCTTTAATCGGGGTACCCAGCTTGAGCATTGGAAATTACACAGCACTGGCTCCACTCCTCTCAATCTCCTTCCCCAGCCTTCCAGGATACAAACAGAGGGGAAGAAACACGAGTTTCAGCTTGACGGTGAGGAGAGACAAGAGGGCTAAAGAGCCTAGATCCACGATGCAGAGCTACATGATAGCTGTTTCTTATAGCAGAATGACCATACTCTAGCAACAAAGGCAGCAATCAGCATCTAATGTTCTGCTTAGTCTTTCAATGGAAAGGTTGATTTTGCAGATACCCTGGTTTTGTGCAAATCTGTCACTATCTCAACTGCTTGAGCCCCACATTGGGTGCCGACAGGACTGCTATAGTGTTTTGCTGCTAGCTAGGTTCAAAACCACAACAGCAGAGAACTAGAAATAAGCTCTAGCAAGTAAAATGTGTTCCTAGAGTTCGGTTTAGGTTTCAGCCCCTCAATGAACTTGGAATTTAGAGATTTTCACTGTTTATTTATGAGCAAGTTGTTCATAAACTGGTAAGCAGGTTGATTAATTGGCAGCAAACACCTATTGACATGGGCTCCCTTGAATTAAAATATAAGAAGACCAAATACGCACAACAGAGAGATTACACCAACAGGACTGATCATCAGGGCAACAAGTCAGTTAATAGCTATGTGAAAAACTAACTGCACAGATCAGTTCAGGTTTAGTTATACTGACACTTCTTTCATATGCTGATGTTAAAAGGCTGCAAAGCTGGGAGCAGACTGACTACATATATGCTTTTTAAAGGCACTTGTATGCACTTCAAGTGCTGAAAAACAAAACCTAAATACAAGTGTTTCCTCCTCTACTCTGTTTATGACTTAATGTGCTGATGAAGACTGATAGCTTAGGAAAATAACCCATGATTTTACCATGGTACTGTCCAAGACTATACTACCATTCCATTATTTTTTTTACTCACCTGTCTTGTTTTTGTGTATTTAGGTGAAGGAGCCTAAATACTCTAGGGTAACTATTTGTGTATATTTTTCCCCCACCTAAGTACTGAGGGGGAGGAGAGAACAGTTCTGTTGTTTACACTATTTATAACATCTTTAACACCTTGGAGAATCATTAGAAAGGGTTGGAATTTGGCTAAATATTTTACTTCCAAAATTCCCCTAAACACAACCAGGCAAGGGAAAGAAAAAACAAGGGGAAAAAAAAATTCTCTCAAATATAAAAAATCTAAGCCAAATGAACTATTTCCCTGTTCTAGTTAGAGGTGTTTGCTACAACCTAATGTTCTTCAGGGTCTGCAATGTGGAATTGTGTGTGGAGATTTCTGCAGCAGAAGGAAATCGTTCACAGAACATTGAATTAAAATACATAATGTTCATGAAAAGACATGAAATAGATAGATGAGAGGGAAAACATTTGAGCATCAGGTAGAGATTTACAGGATGGATCTAGAATACTACTCCTTAATAGATCTCTTTGTAATAACTTACATGTATTACCATTAATTCTGTCCTAAAATAGATGGATTTGTCTGGGAATAAACCCACCAAAGCAGATGCTGGGGAGAGGGTCTCATGGTGGGAAGGAGAACAGATAGCTTTTTTTTTTTTTCCTTTCCTTTTTTTTTTTTTTAAAACTGGTAAGTAAGTAACTAAAGATAGCTCAAAGCAGCATGCTCTTCCTTAGAAAATTCCTTTGATAGAAAACAGATAGCAAGCAACATTTTAGCCCAACACTGTTATAAATAGCTATTATTGCTACTGTCTGCCAATTTTACATGACCAGAAAAAGTCTTAATAATAGTTAGATTAGAAGTTTACTTGTAATAAATAATCAGCTTTCTCATGCACCCAAGCTCCATTTCAAGGTTCAGTGATTCAAAAACATTCTGTAGTTGTATGCCTTAAATATTAGGCATATTTTAAGATCAAAACCAGACAGAGTATTGAACAGTGAGGAGTAAATGGCTATGAAAAATGGGAAATTGATTTTTATTATTCATCACATATTCTAGACCACAAATGAATTAAGTCTGTGTATTGTCGTACAAAAAGGGTCATATATTGGTTTTACTTCATGGAGTAAATTGAATGTGCAACATCTAAGATGAATCAAAGTACACTTTTTGCCCAAATTATAATATGAGCTTTGCATGTCTCCCGAAATTATGACTATTTAAGACTTAAACCACATTTTCCATATTTACGAAATGATATGGGATGAATCTAAGGCACAAAACTGTGGCATTTGTTCATTATCCTTTCGGACTTTTACAGATTTTGGATTTTTGTGATCAGTGCATGCTGTCTTCAATTTTGAAGCTTAGAGGCATGAAAGTACAATTAAAATATATCACTAGAAATGAGAAACAGACAAATTAATTGGCTTGGAAGACTAATTTGTATTCTTTAAACATTTATGAGGATGCTAAAATGGACAAAGGAATATCTCTCCAAAAGAATCATTATCACCTTCACTGTAACTTTTTATGCTACCTTTGAAAAATCTCTTGATATCTAATCACATGTTGTGAATAATGCAGTGCTAATTACAGTTTGCCACAAGGTGATGGCTCAAGTTCTGGAAGGCTTCCTTTAGTGAATTTATAGTGTTAACAAGAAACAAGACTATCTTCATAAAGCCAGAAGGAAAAAGGGGTTTTTATTGTTTGTTTGGTTTTGGTTTTGTTTTTTTTTAAAGAAAACATTATTACTGTTGGAAGAGTTAGATGTTTGAAAATAATGTACAAGTCCTAAAGATTTTTTTGCTCCCTCATGATAAACCTGCTTAATAAATTATTTTAAGCTGCAGTATTTGGAAGAAAATGTTATTTAAAGTGTCAGTTCTAATGAAATACAGATGGCAACAATTCAGCATTGTCCCCACGAATAACTCAAGGGTAAGCGTGGACCTACCCAGCTAGGAAGGGACAATGTCAATGTCAGGAAGAGGCTGATCAAATATGGGATGCTCCAAGTTTCAGGGCAGCTGGACAGGACTAATTGTGGGTGGGAGCAGCCAGCCTGTGCGAAGATGGGGCAACATCTCTAGTCCCAATAGTTCATTTTTGTTTCTCCATGGCACTGAAGGTTGGTCCCCACACTTGAGATGAGTAAACAAAGTTGCAGCTGTGACGTGGGATGGCCATGTAGTGTTCTCAACCATCATTATTTTCAGCCAGCCTGTGTGAAGATGGGGCAACATCTCTAGTCCCAATAGTTCATTTTTGTTTCTCCATGGCACTGAAGGTTGGTCCCCACACTTGAGTAAACAAAGTTGCAGCTGTGATGTGGGATGGCCATGTAGTGTTCTCAACCATCATTATTTTCCTAAATATTTTTACCAAAACAGACCAACATTCTCTTCAGAAGAGACAGTGGATGAGACAGCAACTGTATGGATGTGGGAATTTTGTCAGTATGGGACTTAGCAACCTACTGTCCTTTTATTTTGGACTCTGCCTAGACCAAGCAGATGCCACTGGTTACTCAGAAGATATCTGTATTACATACAGACAGACCCTTGGACCTAACATTGCAGGTCAGTTAAAGCCAGTGTCACTGCTAAAGACAGTGACAAATTTTCCAGTGAACTGAGTTCTGGAGATGAACAGGCTTATGTTACTCCCTACAGTAAAGGAACACTTTATACCCACTCAAAAGAGGTATAAAATACATATGTATTTAAGAACATTTTTCTTGGTGTAAGTAATTAAACTCGAATGAAGAAATGTGCCCAATACCTTTTTTTTAATTAAATGTCAATCCACCACCTCATAAGAGTTACCACAATTCACTATATTACTGAACACTTGTTTTTCTTTGTACTTTTTAGGAGTAATACTATTTAGAGTAGCTATTTGGATGCTGGATTGGAGGAAGTGTTTTTTGTCTCTTTTAGTGCTTCATAAAACTTGTCAATAATATAAATGCAATATAGTTTACCTCCATTCGGTTGGATTTGTTACTACAGGTTCACAAATGTTTGTGGAAAAAGTTCATTAACCACTTATATGAACGTGCCCATTCATAAAATAAATACTTCTATGTTTATAAGTTTTTCCCACCTTTCTTACTACATTAAGGAAATATAAATCACTATTTACAGCAATTTGGGAAGAAGAATGTACTATTTAGTTTCATTTTTATTATTAAATATACAATTGTAGTAGACTTGAGCTTATGAAAGTATTTCTCCTTGTTTTTACAGCATGTTGAGATGGTCAACAATTTTTCAGCGCTTTGGCAAATAGGACTAAATTTGTTAAATGAGTTATTTTCATGAGTCTCATTCAATAAATTTCTGGTAATTTTGATTGCTGAAGAAATTTTTTTTCCTAAAAGTTTTGCACTTCTTGGCTTTCTTATTATACAATTCATTTTTTGAAACTGGAGCAAAATCAGATTTAATTTCAAATATGCAGACAATTTAGCTTTTTTTTGACACCACTGCTTGTGTATACAGGAAATTATGTAAAATTGTTAGTATTTTTTCTTTCCTTTACTCAGGAATGGAAGATGGAGGAAAAAGGAAGCAAAGGTGACTTTTATGATGAATGATGCATGGACACCCCTGTGTTAAGAGAAGTAAACTTCTGCATAGAAATTTTATACAGTTGAAAATTATGTAAAGGAAAAATTAATTACAACACTCTTTATTACTCTTGTTCAAATCATCTGAACCCCAGCAATGTGCCGTCTAACTTGATATTCTGTTTCTAAGAAAGATTAATAGATGTACTGAAGATAATGTCACCATATAGCAACTAAATGCTAATCTTTTCCATACTACAGATATTTTGGAGAGTTTTAATTTACAAGTTATATTTGGACTCCCATGTGTAGTAAGTCTATGCCTGTCCTGTGGCTCGAATAATACCTTTTTGAACTTATTTATGTGTTTACTTGTGTATCTCCAAGAACAAGATATTTTAGAAGTTAAATATACAGTGCCCAAAAAATACTAGGTTTCTCGTTAGTTTTGAATGGGACACTGGATGATTTTACTGGGTCCCCTTATCCAGTCAGACTAGAAAAAGAAACCTGTCATTAATTTTCTTGGCACCACTTATGTTTGTATTTAGCACTTCATATAATCCACCTTCTGTTGAGAAGCTGACTTGGACTTTGCAATCTTATTTTGCTTAGTTGTTTTCTTCCTCAGGTCATCTTCATTGTTCTTGTCTGCACTTCACTTTTTCTTGATGCTTTCTTGCCTGTCTTTCTTTCTTTCTTTCTTTCTTTCTTTCTTTCTTTCTTTCTTTTTAAATCAGTACAGATTTCAGCAATTGAAAACAAGGGTTTCATGTATTCGAATTCGTGCACCATGATTCTCAGACCAGTGGTTTCCTGCATGTGGAGGTTAAGCATATATCACACAAATTATCCAGATGACAATGTAACAGCACCTGTCTTTTCTACTGTCTTCCAATTGAGTCCTCAAACTTTTAGATCTGCTCTTCAAGTTCTTAATTTATTATTCATCCTGTCCTGGGATTTTTTTTGTCCATCTTCTTATGTAGAAGAGAATTTCCATACCTTTCAAATATCATAATTCTTGCCCTCTTCTATCACTTTATTTTAAAAATCTTTAAGAGCTTTAGCGTGAATAAATCTGCCAGCCACCCTGCACTTACCACACTCTGGATTTATGAGTCAGTCATATTGGATCTGAATATTTTAGGGACTGCTATGTAAATACTTAAGGAAAAAAAATTCTACCTTTGCATATTCAAAAGAACAGTCATTTCTGTTCCTTGTCACTAATAACAAGTAGTTTTCTGTACTCTTTATCAGGGAGTGTAGTGATAGGACAAGGAGTAATGGTTTTAAACTGAAAGAGGGCAGATTGAGATTAAATATTAGGAAGAAATTTTTTTCTGTGAGGGTGGTGAGGCATTGGAACAGGTTGCCCAGAGAAGCTGTGGATGCCCCATCCCTGGCGGTGTTCAAGGCCAAGTTGATGGGGCTTCCTTTCTAGTGGAAGGTGTCCCGGACCCTGCGAGGGGAGTTGGAACTTGATGTTTTTTAAGGTCCCTTCCATTCCAAACCATTTATGATTCTATGTAGAGGGCAAGTCTTATTCTTGTAAAGGAGGACAATACAACAACTAATCAACTTATAAATCTTTCTGCATCACTGACACCCAAAAAAAGGAAAACATACACACAACCCACACTGAGAAAACCTTTAATCTGATCAAATGAATTTTGTATATTGCTTTTATTAACCTTTAATTCCATTCAGAATTGAGCAATAAACCTCTCAAGGTTGAATTCACATTCCTTTGAAAATTCTATAAAGTAATTTATGTAGCTTAGTAAA
>NW_010116041.1:615-3611 GCF_000699245.1 Pterocles gutturalis | reverse complement strand
TGCTGGAAAGCGAGAAAAAAAAATGGTATGAAAGAGGAACAAATACTTGTAAACTTGAAAATCGGTTTGTGCATCTCTTTGCTCGGAGATGTTAAGCTGAGATGTGCTGGAAGTTGTTCGTGTTTCCCTACGACATGGGCCGTGTTGGGTGTAGCATGTCCACCTTTTCTGGGTACTGGGTGTTAGCCCGATGGGGCTTGTCTTTTAGCGTGTTCTGAGATGCTTTTTTTCACCTGCAGACGTGTGGTGCGCAAATCCATTGCCAGAGTCTTAACTGTTATCAATCAGACCCAGAAGGAGAACTTGAGGAAGTTTTACAAAGTAAGTCCAAACATCTTGGGTAGTGGTCTTTTTCCAAGACTGCCCTGAGTTCTGTAAGTTCGATGTGAATCTGCTTTTGCCAGGAGAGTCCCCTGGGCAGCGTCCCTTCTTTGGGATGTCGTGTACTTTCTAGAAGATTCTGGTACTCTGTTCTGTAAATTTTAATCATGTGGCAGGTGACCAAGGAGTTCTTCACTTTAGTCAGTTACTATAATTTTTAGAATATGAGTTGGTGGGGTTTGGATTATGTAGAATAGGAAAAAAATAACTTTTCAAGAGGTCTTGGACAACTGGGACTTGTAAGATTAAGCATTGCGTAAACCTGAGTCAACGCTAGTACGACTGGTACAAAAGTGAGACTCAACTCCTGGTTCCCAGTCGAGAGATGTTCTTTTAAGCTTCTAGAATGTAGCGACAGTCCCAGTAAAAAGAAGCTGACAGCACTGGTGCTGATGTCCTCCTTGTAGGCTGCTCAGCTCTGGATGAGCTCATGCACCTGATTGCCACCTCGCAGCCTCTCAAACTCAACCTGTGTATTTTTGCAAACAGGGCAAAAAGTACAAGCCTCTTGATCTGCGGCCGAAGAAGACTCGTGCCATGCGACGCAGATTAAACAAACATGAAGAAAATCTGAAGACCAAAAAACAGCAGCGAAAAGAACGTTTGTACCCTGCGCGGAAATATGCCATCAAGGCATAAAACTGCAGTGCACCGAAAGTTTTAATTATATGGGCTATGTCTCATTAAATTGAATTTTGTTTGGAAGCTGTCACTGGTGGGTTT
This sequence comes from Pterocles gutturalis, assembly GCF_000699245.1. Lineage (NCBI taxonomy): Eukaryota > Metazoa > Chordata > Aves > Pterocliformes > Pteroclidae > Pterocles > Pterocles gutturalis. The sequence goes on along the minus strand of NW_010116041.1, from coordinate 2,507 downwards.
TTTAATAGTGATGAGATAAAGAAATTAGCTTTATGAAAAGAAATCAGAGGATTCACGGAAAGTTTGATTGGACTTTTATAGCTAATGACGGTACTAACATAACTTGCAGTTAAGATTATTTTTCTCTTAGAACAGGCAAACAAGCACACATCTGTGAAGCTGGTTCAACTTAATGTGTAAAAAGTATTTAACTTGAGATTGATTTAAAATGGAAACTTTATCTAGATGTTTACAGGGAGTTGGTATTTATCCCTTCAGTACCCTAAGAGTAAGTGTTTAAAGTTTTTGTCTGTGCCACTGTTTGAGTTTTAATGGAGGTGAACTAATTTGCTGAAGTGTTTTAGCAGATTGAAACTGAAGAATTCCTCAGCACCTGGTGAGTCCCAGCAGGCTGTTGTTAGCAGAGCCTTCGGTGCTGCAGGGTGGGAAGAGAGGCGGCTTGGTTCCTGTTAAGTGTTAGGAAAATGTGGGGAGTGTGACAGTTCCAGACCAAGTGTTCTTTGTGTGCATGTAAAGACCTATTGAGGGCAAAAGAAATTGGGAAACCGGACTTAAGAAAAGCTGGTTGAACGAGAAGATTTTCCCTCTAAAGTTTCAAGGCACTCCCAGGTCTCACAGTTCCACACTTCCACCTGTGAAGCACAGAACGAGTTAAATGGTTGGACCTTCTGTTCCCAGTGGAGTTCCTTGGAACTGAAGGATGGAGCTGCGACTCCAAAGGCCTTTTTTGGTTCTGATGTAAGGAAGAGTTACGTAGTTCTCTTGAGCATTAGTGGTACAGCAGTCATGGTTTGCATTAGTGTAGCATTCTAATGTGAAAAATTCCCTACCCATGAGGGAGTCCTTCGATTGGATCCAGAGGCTGTTTAGGAAAAAGATCTTAATTCTGCTCGCTGAACTTAGCAGAGATCTGAAGGATTTTTCAGCCTCAAACAAGTTTTAACCAGAGAGAGATCCAAGTATGTGTGGTGAAACCAATTTCCCATATATTGAGCTGTACGAGGGATAGCTTTACAACGATGTGGATCCTGGCGGCGTGATGGCTTTGTTAGGAGCTTAGTGTGGACCTGAACACGAGACGTTTGGCAGCGAAGCAGCCCCAGCCTGGCACAGCTCGGGGCCCAGGCTCTGCGTGGGTCCGGGCTGCTGGAGCATGCTGTAAGATGAGCGTTGGGTGCGGGGGCTGTTCCTTTGGCACCGTGATGGCAGGCAGGGTTGCAGAATCCCGCGTTACCATCTGAACACCCTGCAGCGGCCAGCCCCACGCCGCTCCTGCAGGTGCTCCTCACCCAGCACCCGCAGCCCCCGAAGGAGCGCACCGCTGCGAGATTCCACATCCGCACGTGCCCGTTGGGGAGCCTGGTGCCTGAAAGGGGCGAGGGTCCCCTGGGCTGGGAATGGGGCAGGCTGGGGTGGGCTGGCCAAGCTTGGGCTTCTCTTTTGAAGGGGCAGGGACCCCCGTGCTCCTCTGGCAGCGCATCCAAGGGGAGCCTGATGGCTCCTGCCAGCATTCCCGGTGGAGAAGAGCAAACACAGGTAACGTGTCTACAGTTGTACAAGGCGCCGTTCCAGCGATGGAACGATCCAGGTTGGAAGGCTCCTCTGGAGGTCTCCAGCGCAACTGGCTGCTCAGAGCGAGGCCACCTGTGAAGGCAAATCGGTTTGTATGGGTATCTCACGGGGGTTTCAGTTAGAATCTGCTCATTTTTGAAGCTTTCCTGCGCACGCTTGTGAACGGAGAACAAAGCAGAGGGTGCCCGGCTCGGTGCCCCTCATCCTACCGGGCTGCGTGGTGCTGGGCTGGGGCGCAGCGTTTGCTGCCGGGGGCACTCTTTGCTCCTGCCTCCTGCGCAGAGGGACTGCTCCCTCGGGAGAGGGGACCCGGGCGCAGC
>NW_010116041.1:0-468 GCF_000699245.1 Pterocles gutturalis | reverse complement strand
GCTCCCTCCACCGGGAGCCGAAAACCAAACCAACCAGTGCAGCCCTCTGCTCAGAATTACCCTCTGCTGTGAGACCTCCACGGACAAGCAGCCCTTCAAATTATTGGGAGCGTTGTCCCGATTGAACGGATGCAGAGGTGAGAGACGGGCTCGAGCGCAGGGTTCCTCCGGGGAGCTTTTTCTTTCCCCCTCCGGCATGTGGCTGCCTGGGTTGGATGGGGGGGCCTGGAGCCCCTCTCCTGGGAGCCCCCAGCCCCCTGCGCTGACCCCGCGCAGCTGCCGAGGCCAGCCCTGGTTTAGCACCGCTGTTTGCAGAGCGTCAGGGCCTCCAAGGCTCAAACTGTTTATTTTTCCCTTGTAACTGAAGATGTCCCTCAGCGTTAGAGCAGAATTCCCGGGGAAAGCTGTTCTTCAGCAAATAAATAATTTCCATGGCGGGGGCCAGGATGGAGGAGCAGCCGCCAGCTG
>NW_010116040.1:17216-19768 GCF_000699245.1 Pterocles gutturalis | reverse complement strand
CCACTCTGTCCTTGCTCCCAACGCCTTCAGGAGTTCCTTCAGAGAGACAGAAACCGTCTGGCTAAAAAACCTAAAAAACCAGTAAATCAGTCACAGCCAGGATGAAACGTTTTTTGGAATGTAGAAGTGTACAAACCCACCGTGACCGAGGTCCGTCCAGCTGTTGCTACGTGTGAGCCCATCGTTCCAACGGCAAGGAACCAGCAAGAAGGTGCTCTGCCATCCCAGCACTGATTTTTGCACGTTCTCAGCCTGGTGCTAAGCGGCTGCTGGGGGCACGTGGCTCTCGGGGGCTTTGCTGAAGAATGGCAGAGTCAAGAGGACCTGCCTCAGCTGCTGAGGGCTGGACGCAGCAGCTTAAATGATATTTTTTTCTTTCTTATTGAGAATACAAACCCAAATCATCATGGAAGCATATCTGGGCCATCACTGGCGACTTCAATAAGGAGCAGAAGTAATACAGGATGACAGGAGGGGACAAGTGTCCTTGGAGCGGAGCAGTGTGCCCGAGGGCCAGTCGCCCTTTCCTGGGGGGGGGGATGGAGGGTGGTAATGGAATTCCCCGGATTTTAAGCGACATGATTTTAAGATGTTCCCTCCTGGCGTGCTCCATCCCGCTGCCACTCTGCCGCTGTCATGCGGAGGTGCTGGATGGAGTAGGAATAGCAGTGACGGTTGCCTGATGCCATGCGTACAGCAAAAATAGATGTGGTTGGACTGCGATGATGCAAAGTGAGAAGAATCCTTTCTCCTCCAATTTCTTCATCTTTGCTTTCAGCGCAGCTCCTGCCGGGCTGCCACTTAGCAATGGGGCTGGGGGGCTCTTGCATCCCCAGCACCTTTTTGGGGTGCTTTTAGGCTGAAATGCGTTGATAATGTCCTTTTAAAACAGGCTGACCCTCATTCAGGTCATTCATTCCTCCTCGGTGACGAGCTCTTGGCAGTGACGGGGCAAGGAGCTGCCGTTCCATCGCGCGGGATCATTGCCGCTGGGAAGTGGCAGGAGAAACCCGAGATTTCGGGAGGAATCGGTGCTCACAGGTTGCAATATTCATTTCTGACTCGTCACTTGCTCTTCTGCAGGAGCTGGATGTGCCATAGGAAGTCTCCTGCAATTACCTGCGTGATCTCATCCCTCCTGCCCCTGATGTTTTGGCTTTGCAGGAGGAGCTCAACAACCTTCTCAAGATGTTTTCCCAACCCTATGGAGGTGGTAGGCTCTTTCCTAGAGTTTTGGTGGACCTGTCTTGGTCCGGATGAGACAGTCAAGGACAGTATATGGTTTGGGGAGGAAGATTTAAGAGCACTGATATCAAACAGCCAGCAAGGCAGCAACCATGCGGAGAAAACGGTCCCAAAGGTGGTGCAGGACCCAGCAGGAAGGTCAGGTCCTCTTCTAAGGGATGTGCAGCGAGATCATTCCTCTCTGCAAAGAAATGCTGACGTGGAATGAGTCTGGGAGGTGGCAGCGAGCATGATAAAAAGAGAAAAAAAACACACCATGAGAGAGAGCGAGGGAAGGTTGAAGGACGGTTTGTTTAGTCTGGAGGAGGTCAAGATAATGGGTCCGTGCGTGTGCTTTGAAGACAGGAGAAAATAGGGGAAAAATGAAGTGTGTGGTGGATCAGCCACGGGAACAGAAGGAGGTGGTGCTGTTCCTTGGCTGGAGGTTTTGGGAGGAGGTAGGACAGACATCTGGGACCACCACAGTGCCCCCAGGGACTCCTGAGTCCCCTCCCACAACTCAGCTTTATCCCGAGCTTTGGTAAGCCTGCCTCACAGCAGCCAGGCTGAGATCAGTCAGGTTTCATCAGCCTTTTCTGACAGATTGGTCTTCCTGGGAGCTGCAGTCAGGGCACTGGTGAACAGATGCCTTTGGGATCTCTCCTTGGATCCTGTGGCTGGAGCATCTGTCCCCAGAGGGTGTTGGGAACAGGGACAGCATGGGGATGGCAGAGATGTTTTCAAACCTAAATTATTCTATAAATGGGCTAGACAGTGGGAGGAGAACTGGCTGGACCCCCCACTCACCCTGCTCCCCTAGGTCTGCATTAATCCGTCAGAAAAATCTGCCACTCAGGTGGAACCTGCCTCGTCTCTCTGACCTGCCCCTTTTCCCTGAATCCTTCAGGATACTTTTTGTTGCACAAAAAAAATCTCAGCACAGCTTTGCCCCATCCCTGCCAGTCCCGGCTCAGTTTTGGCAGCAAGATGGGATGCAGCCGCGCATCACCCTGCAGGGATGCACCTCCGGCTGCGGACGAGAGTGTCAGAGAGGCAGTGCCAAAAAAAAAAAGTCTCAAATAAACCCTCCCCTACAATTAACTTGTTTCCTTTACAAAAGGACTAACTGACCAAGTCACAGAGGTGACCTCATGTGCCATGATGGTGGAGCAGCTCTCACCTGCTCTCTGCCACCGCAGGCCAGGGATGAGGCACCCCAAGGCTGGAGCAGACCCCTAATTTAACTCCAGTACAGCATTGATGAATTTTCTTGTGTCTTTTGGGTTTTAGAAAGCTTCTAGCAAGAAAAGCGAGCAGCTGCTGCAGAG
>NW_010116040.1:0-17185 GCF_000699245.1 Pterocles gutturalis | reverse complement strand
AGAGCGGTACAGCACGCCAGCCTACTTTGTCAGGGTGAGATTATCCATCCCAAACAGCAGAGTTGATGAAAATAATTCAGAATTTGGTTGAAAAACACTTCTGTACTTTTCAAGCTGTGGGAGAATTGTTTTGCTCACTCTTTGCTGGGACACGAATGAAAATCAAATAACAATTTGGGAAACTTTCAGATCACCAGCCCTTAAAAATTGGGAATGGTGAGATCCAAGGTAACTATTGTGGCTGGGTAGTTGAATCCATAACGAGGTCTCCATTAATTACAGCTGCACAGGGGTTGAGGACAACTGAAAAATAACTTTTAAAATTTTTAAGCATGGGAACGATGGCCAGAGACAGGCAGTAGCGATGTACCAATAGCTCCTCCTCAACAAGCTCAACATTTCCCTGACTCTCCTGAAGTGATCTTGAAGGTGTGGATGCTGAGGAGCAAGGTGATGGAGCGAAGGCCAGGTGCCAGAGACCCACCCAAGCGAGCCCTACGGAGCCATACCCTGCATGGTGAAGCAGGAAGAAGAAAGGCTCAGCTTCTCTGGGCTCTGGAAGCAGCTCTGTTGGGATGGGAATACCTGCCTTCAGGCGGCTGATGTGCTGGAGCTGAAATGAGAACCACAAAACAAATGGCTTGAATCCAAATTAAAGAATTGCTGGGGAAAACTGCATTTTTTTTTATTAGGAACTCACAACCCTTCTCACACCTAGGGGACCAGGGAGATGCTGCAGGGCTGGGGAGGGGCGGTGGGACTGGACCATCACAGCGAGAAACACAAACTGACCCAGAGGAAACTCCACCTGCACATAGTGGGGAGAGCCCAGGGCTGCAACGACACCAACACAGCCCCGTTTCCTTTTTCCTCACGTGCTGGTGAAGTTTTTTTTATTTGTCCTACTCTTGCCAGGAAAGGGGGTCAGCAAAGGGCACAACATGTCCCAGCCACCCCAGCAGATGCAGGTTTCGCAGCTGGCGCGGCAGAGGACGCGTCCCTACGGCTGGCGGGATTCCTGCCCAAATTCAGGGTCTGCCGTCCCCCCTCCCCTGCGCTGAATTTCTGCGTTAGGTGCTGGCAGCGTGTCAGGACATCCAGCAGTGATTCAGAGGCGGTTTCGAAGCGCATCACATACCACAGCAATCTGTCATTCCCACGGAACAGGGTAACATGACACACGCCGGGGAGCATCTGAGCAGGGGCTGGTTCTGGAGTGACAGGCAGTGATTCAGCAGCAGGAAACACCCAGACAAAAGGCTCTTCCCCCCTGCAAGGCTCTGGCAGCACCAGAGTTGATGTTTTCCCAAACCTGAGAAACAGCTTTGAAATGGATTTTAGGGTGTACCTCGGCACGCCACCGCTCCCCAACACAATATCCTTGTTTTATTGCCGCTGCAGAGGAAAGAGGAGCCTGCCATCCAGAGCAGAATACAGCTCGGCCGCGGATGCGAGCCTTACCAGAAGGACCAGGTATTGCCGTGCGGGGAAGGAGCAGGAGGATGCTCCTCCAGCAGCAACACGCCAGTGGATGAACTCAGCTGCCAGGAACCGCACCACGAGTTGCGAAATCTTCATTTTACTAAAACATAAAAGACGCTTACCAAAGGGACACATGGTCTTGACTCCGTGTTTGTCAACCCCTGCTGAGTGATTCAAAGGAAGCATAAGACCGTGACTAAGAAAATGCGGTCAAAAGAACAGAGAGACTGCTCACTCTGTGAAGGAGGAAGGTCAGCTTCAGGGGGTGGAACTCCACCTTCACAGGGAACACCCCCGCACGTGCCCATAAGGCGAAATGTGGCACCGGAACACACTGAGTGGGGAGTGCGCTGGGATTTGGGGTGCTCTCAGCACAGGAGCAGCACTGCATGCTCCTGGGGAGGTGTAAATGGGAGTACCAACTCAGCCCTGGATGGGATGTCACCACTGGTAACAGTTAAAAATAACCACTGCTGAAATCCTGTCGTCCATTCTGGAGAGTAAAAACATCTTGTAAAAACATAAAAAGATAGAGATTTAAAAATATATCCAGGGATTTGTAAAAACCTTCCCAAGATGCCTGGTGTACTGCTGTTAGCCTTCTTCCTCGCCAGGCAGCTGCAGCAGGTCAGGCTTATTTCTTCGGTCTCTTGCCTCGTGCAATCACACGCAATTTGCCAAACTGCTTCTGAGAGCAAAAGGGGAAAGTGCTTTCTTCCCTATGCCTGTACAGAACAGTTTTTTGAGTCCAGAAACGAGTATGCCACTATACAAAAAATATTCTCACTGTAAACCGATGTGGAAAGCCCAGTGCATCTCCAACGCAATTAGATCTTAGATCTAACTGCATAGACGTGCTCTGCGGTATGAGATACACTCCGTAGGGTTTGACCAAGATCTTTTAAATCCAATGCGTAACTTAAGAGCTGAAAACCAAAATGCATGACTTGATGCTGATTGTAAAAATGAAAAATAGACTTTAGAAGCACTTAGTGAAGAACCTTAAGTGCAATTTAGCCTTCACAGGACAGCAAACAATGGGTTGATCCTGAAACAAACGGGACGTAGCTCAGACAGCACGCAAACGCTTGCCCCGCGATTACCTGGTTTTTTTGTTAGGCTGACAGGACTACTGCAGTAGCACCCACTGAATAAAAAACTGGGGGTGAAACAGGCTTACCACCGAAATCCCAACCTGCGATGGCTTTGGTGGCACTTGTCTTTATAGCCGAGTGCCATCACAGCAGCTCAAACAGGCGTGTTTTAAATTCTCTAACGAAAGGAAGACTGCAGGGGCAGGCTTCTGATCCTTCATCCTCCGGTGCAAGCCCTTGGAAGTCGTGTATGAAAACCTTCAGCTCAGTAGAACATCAGAGAACCCAACCGGGACAAGCACAAGATGGTGCTCAGAAAGAAATCAACATGATGTTATCACATAAACCCACAGTTCCTAAACCTGTGGAACACAGTGTGTGCCTGGTTTTTTTGTTAGGCTGACAGGACTATTGCAGTAGCACCCACTGAATAACAAACTGGGGGTGAAACAGGCTTACCACCGAAATCCCAACCTGCGATGGCTTTGGTGGCACTTGTCTTTATAGCTGAGTGCCATCACAGCAGCTCAAACAGGCGTGTTTTAAATTCTCTAACGAAAGGAAGACTGCAGGGGCAGGCTTCTGATCCTTCATCCTCCGGTGCAAGCCCTTGGAAGTCGTGTATGAAAACCTTCAGCTCAGTAGAACATCAGAGAACCCAACCGGGACAAGCACAAGATGGTGCTCAGAAAGAAATCAACATGATGTTATCACATAAACCCACAGTTCCTAAACCTGTGGAACACAGTGTGTGCCATCCTGCTCCTTCCTTCCATCCTGCTCCTTCCTTCCATCCTGCTCCTTCCTTCCATCCCCTTCTGATGGGGATGTTAACTGAAAACTTCCACCAAAGATCCAACTTGATCCAAAAACCAGAGCGAAACAAGAGATGATGGAGGCCGGTGACTAGAAATGGCACAGAAATGCACAAGAGCAGCTCTCTGTTCCACTCCCATACAGGAACGGGGGCAACCATCACAAAGGTCAAGAGGCTGCAGGGCCACAGGGTCCTGTAACTGCTCTTAGTCCATGGAAAAAAAAAATGTGGAAATTGCCACACAGTAAAAAAAAAAAAAGTTGAACTTCAAAAGCTGAGAGAACAGTGGCAGATGGGAGCCCAGCATCTCACTGCTCGTTTTCCAGGTCCTCCGGACACGGTCACTAGTGCAGCTACAACGCGAGGTTGAGGGAAGCTCTAGTGTGACAAAACGATTTTCAAATCTTGCACAGAATTTTCCTGTCAGTGTATGGAGTCCATGAATCGGAGCAGACAAAATGGTCCTATACTGGTGGGAAAGCATCACTTGAGAGTTATGTTGCATTTTAACCGCATACGTGGATAAAGACACACTCTTTAAAGGAGGACAATCACCAATGAAGAAAAGATAAATCGTAGTCGTCTAAATGTTATTTCATTGCCTTCTCTAAGCGTATGGCTCCCTACGCCCCTGAGGCCATCTCACTAAAGCTCTACATGTTACAGGTGACAATGTGCTAACATCTCACCCACCTCAAAGCTCAACAGCATTACCCAGAGTTTACTACAAGCCTTGCTCCACGTGTACAGTGCTGCTGAATGACATCTCTTGCTCCTGCCGCTGTACAATTTGTGCACAGACTTTTCTACGCATACAGCCTGAAGGTATTACCTTTAGAGAACAAGTACCCAGCAACACAAAACTAGGGTGAATTTTACTTCTGGGCTTTAAACTTTATGCCAGAATATATGGCGTAAGTGTTGTAATCTCTTTTCAACCCGTAACTTATACTTGGCAAAAATAAGTACGAAAAGAAAAAACAAACTTATTTTTATTTTATTTTTCACTTTTTGAAAGCTTATAACACAGGTTTTGATCTTCAGAATAACTTGGAATCAGTAGAAAAAACTAACTCAACAGTTTGTCTTTACAATAGAAACCTTTCAGGAGTCAAAATTGAGACTAAAAAAATACATGCAAAACATACTCCTTTCAAAACACAACTTGAAACAAAGCACCAAGCTACACAAATATGCAGAACAAAACAGCATTTAACATCACAGAAGTAGTCTTCATAAAAGGTGTAAAAGTCACCTATTCACTAGGCACTGTTCACTTGTTTAAACAGAGGAGACAATAAAAATATTGTCCACAAACTTGCAGTTTCAACTCAAAGGCTGTAGCTAGAAATTCTTCTACATGTCATGCTTTAATAGCGACCTGAAAGAAAAAAACAAAATACAGACACTGTTAGACTTCCAAGGTTTGACAGATTTTTAAGAGCTTCGTCTAAATTCACAGAGACTCCTCAAATCTGCATCAAATTTGGGAGCCTTATGACAAAGTCCAGCAGTCAGCCCAATTCTGCCAGCACGTTCCTTTGGGTAGACAAACCTCTCCTACACCCAGGGCTGACGTTTCAGCACAAGGAGAATTCACACTGTGCTGTTCCCTCGGTGGCAGCTCCCCTACGTATCAGTAAAAGCAGCTAAGCTTAGTTTCATTTGGACACAAGGGACAAGGGATAAACGTGAGAACAGAACCTGTTCACTCTGGATCTGTTACAAAGGGAATATGCTAGGAATGCTGGTGTGTTTTAGGAACTTGCTGCCATTGAAATGCAGCTTTATCTTCCATGCAAATAAGCAATAAAAAAAAAGCACTATCTGGACCTCAGATCAAGTTAACCTCCTCTTTAACAAGTTACGATGGGAAATTTATTTTTGGTGTTAGAACATGCAAGGCTTGGGAATTCAGTCTTGCTGTCCTGGAGGTAACCAAACTGGCAGCACACCACAAGCTCCTCAAACTCCTGTTTTAACCGAGTTTCGGATTAAAAAAAATGGTACCTCAGACTTTTCAACAAGTGGTATTACCTAGTTTATTTTTTTGCTAACTAAATATTTGCTCTCCTCAAGGTTGCCAGTTGCTCAATGAAACATTAAAGGGAACCGTGGTTCAAAAAAATCACCATGCTGAATCTGAATAGTCTTTATGGACATAAAACCCCAAAAGAAGTAGTTCAGGCAAAGTGGAAATTTGCTTTTGATATGGGAGCTCTAAACTACTTACGAGGTGAATAGGATCGAGATCTGGACCGAGATCTGTAGCCACCTCGGCTGTAATATGGGGATGGCGATCTCCTCCTGTGAAAGAAGGCAACAGAAACAATCCACTTGTTAAAGCCTGTGGCAGGTGAGCGGCAGCGGGTCTATCTGTATGCCTCTAACCCAGTCCTGGTATCAAGAGGGTACTTGGGAAAGCTAACAAGCACATCGATAGCTGATCACCACTTCTACCAGGGAACAAAGCAAAAATTTGAATTTTCTTAATATTCTTTTTATTACCAGGTCAGAGTAATATTACTATGGACTAAAAAAAATAAATTCTCTTGTATTCATGATTTGACTGTGATTTTAATGTTACAAGCCAAGAGCACCACAAACAAGCAGCGTAATCCAGATCACACCTTAACTTTGAATTGGAATTATTTGTTCTGAGATGAAGAGTTGATTTGAGTAGCAGTCACTACTACAATCAACCCCACTCCCAGCCCCCTCCAATCCAGACACTCACAAATTTTGCATTTCCTTGCCTAGTTCCACTGATCTTGTAATAAAGAAAAATCCCCATTAACTTCTTGGCATAAAACACAAGTTTTTCCTGTGCAAAGCTGCCCTAATATGTCCCTATACTAATCTCACTCCTTTGCCTAGTGATGAGGGAACCTTTAAACCCAATTCCACTGCTCACTGAAGAGCTGCCAGCACTTAGCATCCACCCAGTTTCTGTTAACGTGTTTAAAGACAATCTAGACTTTATTCATAGAATACTCAAAAAATACCATGTATAAGTGGCTGCTGACCAGCCACTGAAAGCTTTCCTATCATACCTGTAAAACTGATCCCTGTCTTGAACAGCTCTCCATCCTCCTCCTCCACCGCCACCACCTCCTCTGTGAATACAAAAGCAGAATGACTTTTCAGAATTTTAAAAATAAATCAAAAGCTCACTGTACAAGCAAAAAGCATCATCAAGCTTAAGAAAATGATGTGGAGCCAAGAAACCCTTGGTTTCTATACCGGATAATGCTAAACTACTTCACTATGTTCATTTTTATGTATTCCTGGAATGAGCTGGCTAAACTCGGTGTAAAGGAACAGTTAAACAGTTAAGAGAGCTCATGCTCCAGCTGACTAATATTGTATTTTGCGATGTCATACTCTCCAACAAGCAGCAATTTAAGATCAGGACATAGCCTTCGCTTCTAAGACCACTTCTATTCTCAGATGCTTACCCATTGGAGGTAAGCAATTGTATTTATTTTTTTTAAAGTAGCAAGATCAATTCACTGTCCTGAGGAAAAAGCCGATTCCAAGGTGGAAGCAGGGAGAAAACCCCATCCCCTTCTATTTTAACACTTCACAATCATGTTTGAACAAGGGCATTTAAAAACTGTGGTACAAGTTCTCCTTGTATAGAAGCTGTCTAGAACTGCAACAATACATGATGGTATTTAACAGTATTAAGTGGTGAGCTGGTGCCTCCACAGATTTAGACACAGCAAAGCATTACTGGGAGGAGACCTAATCTTAAATTTGGATGATGGAACAGTCACTGCCACAGATGTCTCACAGCAGCTCAAAAAGGCTGTAAATCATATGAGAGACAAAGAAGCCCCAAAACACACCACCACACTTTCAATCAGCAGGTCTCCTTCTTGAGTCATTTTTGAAGTCTTTTCCATTTGGTAGCTAGCCAGTGTGCACCTTGTTTCATTTTGTTAAGTTATTCTTCAGTGTACAGATACTTTTCCAGGCAAGATTAAGCATCCCACAGCAATGGGGAGGAATTAAAAGTTTTAACATGCTAATTCCCATCTGAAATGGTGTTTCCTTTAAGGCTTCGCTGCACAGAGGGCAAGGAAGGGAAAACACACAGAGCAATTGTTACCAATTCATTTTCTAGGGCGGAGTACTAGTATGCAATGCTCTACTGCATCTTTAACAATTCTAACTTTCCCTTCCTCAAGGAAGCACTCATGACATACACACCACTACTCTCTCTCCCTCAAAACACCAATATGATGAGAAAGTATGTATCTAACCTGGGCAGACCTGATATTTGTGTAGTAGCCATGCATAAACCATTTGTGGCTCACTTCCACCCTTTCAATATCTACTATGAAAAGACATTCTGAAGGTTCTGCAGTGAGTGTTAAAACACTGGGGTGGGGTTTTTTGTTTTTTTTTGAGGGTGTGGTGGTTTTGTTTTGTTTTTTAAGATAGGAAATAGAAATCATCCTTGCTGGAACTGTCAATACTCTGAGCGCGTCCAGGCCAAAACCCTAGTTCACAACAGACATGGGAAGGGAGACTGTGCAGGAAGGTCAGAACACCCGGCACGTGACTGCCTAAAGAGCTGGACTGAAGCACGGCCGTGAATTCTGATGTGTCACACCCAGACTAGTACACTAGCTGAAGCAGCCCATCTTCTCACATCACTTCCTACTAGTCTGCTCTTCCTCAGCCAACGCATGCCCTCTGCTTTACGTTCAATCCCTATCACAGTCTGCAACTCTTCTCACTAGCACGTGCCCAGAACTGATGGAATTACAACTTCTGATAACATTTTACAAACACCTGAGCCACTGTTCACTCGAACACTGTTCATGTTCTAGCACTTAAGCACTAAAGACTTGGGGTCATGCCATCCCCTGAACACGGAATTAATTAAATTTAAGAACACGCAAGCAAGAAAACAACAGATTTCAAGGACAACCAGCACACCCTGACTGGCCCTTTACGAATGAAAAGGAAATCTGTATTATGAAGCGAGAGAAGACTGATAGTGTAGAACTCTTGAACACCGCATAGCTCCCTATCTTTTGCTGGTCTTTCTATACCTCTGCCATTTTCATAAAATCCATATAAAAAAAGGAAAGTGGGAAAAGCAAGCTAGAAGCACCACTTCACAGACTGGTTAGGAGGTGATGTTGCAAGGCTTCGCTGTTCCCCAGTGCTCTGGCGAGCCACTTCAGGTAATTTAGATTTCAGTTTATTATTTTTAGTTCATTAAATGAGACATGGATACGTTAACTATCCAAAGCAAGTTTTTACACCTTGTGCTCTGAAACAAACTGGAAGTTTGGTCGAAGAGCTGCTTTTGGATCACATCTACCTCCTATGAAATCCTATAGAGAAGTGCTGGCAAGATGGAAACCAACACGTTTTGGTTCTTGTATGCCCACTATCAACTTCAGATTTGAGCTGCTACAGTTCTCCAAGACGTTCAACCACCGCTGTTTCAAGAAAATGGATTGTTAGAGGCAGAGAAGGACCCTATCGACCGCTTCCTGGAAATGTGAGCAGAACACTTGTGTGTCCCACGCTCACTGTGACGATGCAGAGCACCTTGGTCCCCTCCCTGTCCCCAGCACCACTGAAGGGCTATAGAAGCAAGGGACATGATTTAAATGATGACAGCGAGGTAGAAAAGGGAGAAACAGGCTGCAAGGAATGCCAACAGCCTGGGAAGGAGAAACAGCAGCTGCAAGTAACAGGAGGGGAAGGAAGAGATACCTGCCCTCCCTCACTGACAATGACCGCACAGCTATCAATAGAAGCATAAAGATAATTTCTTCTACGCCTAGAAAGCAACGCAAGAGTACACTGCAAGCTGAGATCACAACTTATTACTTCCTTTGTCTCTGAGCTATAATGTGACAACGCAATTTGATCGCGTGTATTTCCATCAGGGACAACCATAAAGCCACTCAGTGCTGATGCACTTAAGCTTTGCAAACTGCTTGGGAAGTACTACTGCAGAATTCTGCAACTACAAGAATGTTTGGTAATTGCAGACAGAAAAAAACGAACTCTTATCTTTGTGCCCCAGAATTGTTGAGGATTTCACAGGGGACAAGCCTTGTTGACAGTCTTAACAGGGAATGCAGAAGACAAACTAGCTCTATCACCAAAAGCAATTATGTACCAGCCATGTTTTCAACAGATTTTGCATCAACTTTACTAGCCCTCCGACAATGTACATCGCCACCTAAATATTCACCTCTTTCAGCTAACTACGACGCTGTCGATCACAAAAGTTTAGACTCAAGAGAGACAGAAATAGGAGTTGCAAGTCCTTCAAGTAAAACACAAGCATCCAACCTAACAGAGTAAGTAAAAAAAAGCTTTTTAATGCAAATGTCCAATGCAGAACAGGTCATGTTCCAATCCCTGATTCCTTATTTCTGGTAACATTTGAGGTGCCGTAACTATTAGTAAAGGATACTGGTGACCACTGAAACTTCCCACTTTTCGTCTACTACATTACCAACTCAAATATTAGATCTGCATCTGTATTCCCACCATTTCAATGCTAACCAATGAACCAACCAAAGATTCTTTTAAAATAAGAGTATAGAGAACATACTTACTTTGTTTTTCAAAACATAATGCAGATAAAAAAACCAAAACATTATGGACTATCTCATGCCAGAGGCTAGACTTCGAAGTATTTCTCAGTCTGACCCATCTGATTTGTACTGAGCAGTCATTTTGGTAGATTTCATTGTGACACTTCAAAATTACAGCAAGAGCAAAAATATTTTGGCATACATATGTAGGATGAACTGCTTAACACTTCTACAGCTAGAAATGTTGATGAGAATGCCAGCTAGAAATGTTGATGAGAATGCAGAGTTTAAAAAGCAGAATACTACAAACACTGCCTCACCTGTATGATCTGCTGTAATAGTCACGATCGTCATACCCTCTATCATACCCTCTGTCATAGTAATCTCGTCGTCGTGAGCTGCCACTACATGCAGTAAAAGAGAATTACATGTAATAAAATATAAAACATTGATATTGTTTGCAGTGCTTTTCAGTAGGCGTACAGTCAGTCAAGTATTCACCATTTTAACTGGGTTATATTATTACCTCACATCCTCACAGTTGAAATCATTATGAGCACTCCTACTTCCCCATCCGTGCAGATGGAAACAGAACTACTCAAATAATTGCTTTTTTAAACGCTTGAACTGTAAGACAGCTACCTTCCTCCTTGGTCTCAAACCTCTTAACCTTTTGATATCACAAGCATATGAGAAATTCCATTCTGTGACAACTCTTAATTCACTTTTAACTCTCAGAAAGCTCCTTTTGGAAGAACTTTCTCATAAAAAAACCAAACCTGCAGCCTCAACACATCGACTACATAACCACCAGAACCATAAGCTAGAAGTCCTGGGAAAACAATTGAGAAACAACTTGGGAAACCAATTTACATTTTTGTCAACTTTACATCAAAAGTGTACTCTGTGGATAGGGCAAACTGCACCACGCAGCTACTCAACTAGTATTTGGTAATTCACTCTTGAAAACTTAATTAATATTTGAAGATACATAGGACAACAACTTAAAATAATTCAGAAATTGTAAAAACAAAAAAATTTACTGTAGACTTATTTAAGTGTTTAGACAGCTCACGTCTGGGCTGCATAACTAAGGAACACAGGTTTCTGCTCACTGTAATCCAGACTGACCCTAGAGCACTCGCTGACAAGCACTATATAAATTAACCCCTCCTATCTACAGAGCTGGAAAGATGGGCGTTACTACCGATAGCTGTCCACATTTAGGTTTTGTTTTTTTTAAATAAGAGCCTCCTTTATCAGTTGAGTTCTTTAGTTCTCAGAAGCTTTGTCAGATAACCACAGTGTTGGCACAGCTCTTGGTAAGGAGACTTTAAAAAAAAAACCACCATAATTAGGCATCAAAAGCAATTTTTGTATTTCAGTTTCTAGTACTGAAACATTCACATACCGTACAGCTTTCAGAACAGTAAGTTAATGCAAAAACCTGATAAACTAGGGAAACCACACAGAAGTGAGTCTCTCAGAGGGGATACAGAACAGTTTTTAAGAAAACACAAGACAATTAATCATATCCCATACTGGTTCGGAAAAAAACACCCCATGGATAACTTACTAAGTGGGTCTTCCCATATAGATTCCAGGGGTAGGTGTGTGAGGTCTTTTTGTTATGGAGAAGTCTACTCGGATCCTTCTTCCATCCAGCTCCATTCCATTCGCACGTTCCTTTGCCTAAACAGAGTGAAAAATACAATTAGCTGTAGGCATGAAATTTATTACCAACACAAGTTTCTAACCACTGATTCAAGTACCAGACTCCTAAAATGGCTCAGTTCGGATTCATGTCTAAGTTTCACTTATGCCTTACACGTAACACCGAACCTAAACTGTAAGACATTCAAGGCCAGCTGGATATAAGCTTCAGTAACCACTTAAAATGTGACTTAACAGCATAAGCAGCCTGATAGAAACATGATGTAACAATGGTTTCAGTACCTGTTTCTAACATGATTAAAAGAAATCTTTGAACATGCTTACGTAGGGAGATTTAACTACTCCAACACAACATAAAGCAAAGCATTTAGAAGTTAACAAAAGAGCACTGTTTTGGTTTTTTTTTTTTTTGCCACTACATCCTCAAAACCTACCATAACCTTGAACACAGCAATATCCGAGTCATAAGTAAACCTGAAGTAAAAAACCCCCAAACCATTGCTTTTTTTTTTCTGCGAAGCAGCAGGACTTACATCCAAAGCTCCAACCTAACAAGGAAGTCTTCATACCAAATTTGTAAAAGATTACACTAGAGACTTTAAGTAGCAGAACTTATGCAGAATATAAGCCTAGTTACAGCCCATAAGCACACTGCTCTCCAAGGGCCGGTCTGAGTGTACAACTCCCTGTTCATTCTATAGCACTTGTAAGCACCAACCCTGTAATTTGTTACGCAGTATTGACACTGCTTCAATTTATTGAATCCCTTAGGGTTTCCCATGGACATGTGCAGGGACCAAAAATCCATGGTATGTTTGCCTGGCCTTTTATTTTCAGAAAGACTCCTTCTCTTCCCTCTCCCCCCCAGTTTCAGACTGAAGCACTAGAAGCCAGCAGAATGCACGCTAGCGCTCCTATAGAGAGCTCCAAAACGGCCATGTGGCCCACTCTGAACGTGCCTGCTATTAAAGATCACAGGCAAAGTTAGGGGGAACTCTCATTTCATAATTAGAAAGCCTGTGTTTCTATTTCCTTCTTCTTGTTGGTGTGGTTTTCTCTATGGCTAGTCTGAAGTTTGCTTTTGTGAATTATCACACAGCTCAGGCTGCATGGGGAGCAGTATTCATGTCCCTTTACTCCCTCCTCTGATGCGCAGTACTCTTGAACTAAGGCTGACATTTATTATGAGGTGCCAGGTATTTTTTAAGCCCTGAGAAGGCAGGGAAGAGAAGATACCGTGGACTAGCTTGCATTATGATTACTCCATATAAGCAAAAGGATTTAACTTTAAAGGTTCCTACACCATTTTTAACATCAAACAGTGGACTTCTGCAGCCTATATCCCATTACAGAATACACATTCCAGCAATGGAAAACACAGCAAACATGCCATATATTCTCTACTCCAACCTACTTCCTTAGCATCCTCGACGTTTTCAAAGTAGACAAATGCAAATCCTCTTGAACGCCGAGACTGCTGATCATACACGATGGAAACATCGGCAATTGGACCATACTTGGAGAAAACTTCTCTCAGATCTCTTTCTGTGGTGTACAGACTCAATCCAAACACACCAAGACAGCAATTTGGGTCAGGATTTGCCTAAAGGAAGGGACAGATAGGTAAGTATTAGAATAAAATTGCTTGTATTTGCAGTACAAGGTATTTCTCAAGTTGTGAGTGTCAGAGCTCCAAGCCAAAACAACAAAAAGATGCTGCTGAGATTCAGGTTAGGTTAACTTGCTAACAGACACCGTTACAATCAAACCTATAGATACGCAAGCCTTCTTTCACAAACACTCTTCACATTTCTCAAGGTGTTGTACAAACTACAGTTACAGCACATAATAGATACTGTATTTTAAAAGCTTCCCTTCAAAGGCCAGCTTATGGCTGTTGAATGTGGAGATATATATACACGCACAGAGGCCTGGATCACATCTTCCTCTGTGTTACCACTTTCCCCCCCTCTACTTTAGCATGAGCTGCACTGTGTTCAGCCACCTGAGCCTGTGAAGGAGGTAAAAGCAAGCTGGTTTGCATGCTCACTCAATAAAGACACCATCAAAATAGCTTTTAATGAAATATTTTCCCAGGCTTTCGATTCAAGAAAACCACAGATGTTTCTCCCTCCTAATTCTACCCCCATCCTTCCCTGCATACATTCGCTCGTTTATTACAGCAAGTACAGGACAACAGCCTGCACTGGTAGCACTTCTAAAAGCACCTGTTAAAAACCAAACAAGACACCCCCACCCCACAATCCTAAGCAAACTTATGGAGAGCCATGGGTTATCAAAAGCCAAATGAGAATTAACCTCAAAAATATATTTTAAATAGACCCGAGCAGGAAGCAGAATGTTCTTCTGGAAAACTCTAATTAATTAATTCAGTGATTTGAGGATGCATACCCTGTTTCCAATATGACGTCTGCGAGTAGACATGGGTGAATGGCTGTGACTGTGTCGTCGCCGATAATCCCGACTGTAAGACCTACTTCTGGATCTCCTATGGGAGCGGGAACGAGAGCGTGATCTTGTGTAGTGTCTACGGGAACTCCTCCTTGATCTAGATCTGAGGAGAAAAAAGAAAAAAGTACAGTGTTGGGTTTGTTTGGGCTTTTTAACCCTTCAAGATACAAAAAGCCCAAATAACCATTTTCTGAAAACCTGCAGTACCACACGATTCTGCGATAATCAATTCAGTCTAAAACTTTACTTTTTACTAAAACGTTACAATTAGATTACTGTAGATGCTCTCAGAGCATTTCTACTGCAGAACAGGAACCTCAACTTCCATTTCAGTTAGCTTTTAAGTCCCCAGTAGCTTTTAACTTTCTCCATCAAGGCTATCTTGGCTTGACAGAGTATATGCTTAGAATATTCACAGCATTTACAATAGCATTTAAGTAAAATTAGCTGGGGTGGCCTAAAAAACCCATAAAAGCAGCTGCTGGTGGTGGAACGGGGTATATACGACT
Organism: Pterocles gutturalis; assembly: GCF_000699245.1. Lineage (NCBI taxonomy): Eukaryota > Metazoa > Chordata > Aves > Pterocliformes > Pteroclidae > Pterocles > Pterocles gutturalis. The sequence goes on along the minus strand of NW_010116040.1, from coordinate 2,559 downwards.
TAACATAAAGCATACCCGACTGCAGAGGTGCACAGTTCTGCTTATTCTAGCACTCAGAAGAGCAGTGCTTTCAGTGATGCTGAAAACCAAATATACTTTTCACACAGTGCATAATCACAAGCACAGAAGTCTGGCAAATGCCCCTGAACAGTATTTCAACAGTTATTTAACATTAGTTGTTCATGAATGTTTACATGTTCAGACTTCAAGTGTATTTAGGTGAAGGTTTAACTGCTCCCTAACTTCAGGCCAGGCCTCCTCAGAACAGTTCCAGAAATGTTTTCTGAGAGCACTAGATCTGTGGAGATGAGGTTCTGAAACACTTCAATTCCTTCCACTAAACCCTCAGCCCTCCCAACACAGACAGTCTCCGCTGAAAAGCTGGGCAGGCACTTAAACTGGAATATTATACATCTGAGCTTGGTCTGATGGGAGTCACTGAATAACCTGCCTTCCACGCAACTGCAAAGAAAATTGCTGCAAGGCTAAGAAGTGCAATAAACAGTTTAAAATGCAAAGGCTCTTAGTCATAAATTGTTAATCTTCAGACTCCTGTTTGTGTCTTAAATGTCCTTCCTCTTGTTTGTGGAAGCCAAGGTAGTTGAGCACCAACCGAGACTGTAAGCCACCATCGTTGCACGACCGTGTTTCCCAGTAACACCACCACTACGCTGGCACGAACGAAGCTCTGAACCTGAACCCATATTTACTCCTGAGCATTTAACAGCTTCTTCCAGTGTCAGGATTTCTCACTAGGTAAGTCTCACCAGACAGTCAAACTGCACGATATACTCTGTATGTTACAGGCCTCCTAAAAAAAAATGCCTTCAGCCTCATCAGAGGTGAGCCAGGCAAGTTTTGTCTTCCTCAACTTGAAACATATACACATGTTCAGGAGAAATGACTTCAGCATGTCCCGTTACAACACTTCTAACGACTTATTTGGAAAGAATAAATTATTTTTGGCAACAGAAAGTAAAAAAAGAAGATAACTTCCCTAAGGCAGGGAAGATAGTATAAGACAAAATTAATAATAGTAAAAAAAAAAAAGAAGTTCAACACATGCATACAGCTACATTTCAACCACTGACGTAGAAAATAAAGGAAGGCAAACACAGAGCTGGTATTCCAGGTAACAGAATGCACCCAGCATACCGAACAAGAGCTGGACACTTCTAAACCAGGCAATCCATTAAGTGAGAGAACAAGGCTTATTTTAAATAGGCAACGCTTATATTGCTGCCTTAAATGTCATACTGCCATTATTCTCCTTTCCTGGAAAGCCACCGCAGCTGAAAATCCTATTCCTTCATTAAGAATTGTTTAGACTTCACAGAGTCAGCCAAAGATAACAAACTTGCTATGCTGCTGATGAAAACTTCAATCAAAACAGCTTTTAAGATCAAATATATCCACAACCCAATGGATAAATATGCCAGGACACAGATTTGTTCCCAAATCAAGTTTGCATTACAAAGCTGGTAACTCAAAAATACATTTGCAACAGAAACTACAAAGAAACACGAAAGTTCTCACAAGGTTATTTCTCTGGTGAGAGCCAGAGTCAGATGACCTACTCATGATCACATCCAAATGTGTGACGGCTCTGAACAGACAGAAGTATGTTGGCTCTAAATACGTGCCTGGACACAAAATTCTGCCCATATCTGCTAATGAACCCTCTTAACTCTGCAATATACTTCCAGTATCTCCAGCCATAGGCATTATTAAGACAGCTGTTACATGCTCAGGAAGCTGGGGCAGTCACAAGCTTCTACCTTTGCTCATCAAAAAGTCAGTCAGTTCCCAGGGTATTATTTAAAGGGTGATGTCTTGGAAATGATTTGCCAGGTCTGTAATAAATTCTAGATCTTGTATTGGCTTCTTCCAGTATTTTATACAACTTGTGATTGCATTTTATGCAGTGTTATGGTTATTGTGCAAGTGAGAAACACAGTGCTTTAAAGAGCGTGGAATCCCCAGGGGTTATGGATTAAGGTGCAGAAGGACATGCTGGGCTGGGTCCTGACTGGCTCTTAGTTTAAAATTAAAAGTATCCCCAAAGGTGTTTTCTAGTCTCCATCCTCTGAGGTTTTCAAAACCCAACTGGATAAAGGCCCGAGAACATGATATGAGCCCAGAGCTGACTCTGCCTTTAGCAGGATTTTGCACTGGACCCTTCCTCAGCTGTCCTATGAATCTCTCACTACAAGCAATTCCAGAGGTCACTCCAATTTCGTACTGTAAAAAGCAGTATTACTCTACCAAGTATATATTCATTTAATTTCACATTTGTTCTTGCACTAGAGGGACTGCCAAGCGCACGATCTGACACTTGTGACTGGGCCTGAAGTACACACAAAAACCAGCCAAATCCTCTGCTGTCAGAATTTCCCAAGTATTTTCCTTCTTGCAAAAGCCTTTCAAACTGATCACTTTGATCACACAAGGAGATCTAAACACAGTTATTTGTTAGTGTTTTCCATTATGGGTGACTGCTAATTGCACGCTATCTTCCAGTGTTGTCATCCTTCCTCCAGCCTGAGCATAAAATATAAT
>NW_010116039.1:0-19721 GCF_000699245.1 Pterocles gutturalis | reverse complement strand
GCCCGGGGCCCAGCGGCCTTTCCCGGCTCTCCGCGGTGCGTTTGTGAGGAGGGAGAGCAGAGAGCCCCCAGCTGATAACCCGTGGGCTGTGCGCTGCTCACGGGGGCTTGTATCTGGCCCCTGGAAATGCCTAGAGAAATAAACGACTCCAGATTATGCAAGAGCTATTTAGAGAGACAACAAAAGAAAAACCACCTGAATTGGCTCAGTGTAAGAGAGCTGGGGTCCAGTAGGCTTAGCAGCAGACACACACCGCGTTAACAGAACTATTCCAGTTACAGGCAAAGCTCCAAGCGTGGCGAGAGGCTCTGTCTGATCCTGTTTGGGTCCCACAAGGAGCACCGCTAAACTGGAGCGAGTAAACCCGCATGGGCTCAAGCTTCGTTCCATGAATCCAGGTCTGCCAAGGCACCACTTCCCGTGCTGTCACAGCTCGCCTGTGTTACCAGACGTTTTCTAGCACTGGGCATGGTGATTCCCCTATGACTTCGAAAAGTGGATAGTAGATTGTGTAGTCACCTTGGTTATCCAGGAGCATGCAGAAGTGATCAAGCTTTGATACAGAATATGATGCCAAATAAAGTATGCGTTCCTGGTGCTGGAAAATCACTCTTCATTCCGTTTCCATTAGAAAAGTATCTAGTAATCTGAAAATGGATCTAGAAACCATTGTTCTAGATGCTACGCTTGAAACAATAAGAAGAAAGCTCATGCCCTGCAGAGCTTGTAGCGAGAGTAGATTAAGCATGTTCTAAGGATACCTGTTGAGAAGGTTGTGCAGGTTTTTTCAGGTCTCATACATGTGTTGCACCAGCACAAACCTGCCAGAGCACTTTCTAAAAGCCAGCACACAGGTCCAAACAAAAAGGCTGAAGCTTTGACCTACCTTGAAACTCTTTGCTCAAACAAAAAGGCTGAAGCTTTGACCTACCTTGAAACTCTTTGCTTGCTTTTAACAAGCCCTCCTGATTGTGAACGACCTCTTGGTTCTCCACGGAAGCAAGGGCCACAGCTCACAGAAACACAGCATCTCTTGAGCGAGCCAGCAGCAGGAGCAGCAGCACACACAAAGGTGATGGGTTTCCTCACAGGCAGACACACGTACGCACGGCGCACCGCCTCTCTGCGCTACCTGTCTCATCTTGTTTTAGCCGTTTCTGGCGAGCAGGCAAGGTACTGGAGCATGCAAAAATCTTGCTTTTTGAAGCACTGTGAAAGCAGGCTCATATTTTTCAGTACCTTGGTGGCCCAGAAGAATTTACAGGGAGCAAGAACTGAATAGGTAGTGTAATGCACACAGCTATGAGTGAACCTGTTTCATGCTTATTGGGCTTCTCAGCAACCTGAAAGAACCAAGAAACACCAGAAGATGGGACCAAAACTGCCTCTTTCTTGCTCATTCTTCGGTGCCAGATCACATTGGGATATAAGATACCTGAGGACTGCTTGTTGTTTGCAGACAGCTGGAAGACAGAAGTGTAATCACCTACTGGTGAGTCATAACCACACCATCACATCAGGGTGATGACACAAAGTTGTGAGGACAGAGTGAAATAGCTTAAAGATGGCTTCTCCCCCTTTCTATTTTTGGATTTAAAAAAGCAAAATATTGAGACAAGATCCTCAGTTGCTGAAAAGCAGCATAGCTCCATTATTTTTGGCAAAATTGGGAAGATTTACACTTGCTGACGTTATAGCCCATTCTGTTTGTAAAAAGTCATTCTGCCTGGACAGATTTTTCCTTCCTTTCTATAAACCTGAATTGAATTCTAGGAAAATGTCTGGCCTGTCTGAGGCCTCTGGAAGACCAAACTCTCTCTTTTAAACATGGGACATGCAGTGCCACAGCAACAGCAATACCAATGCAACTGCGAGAAGGTAGTTCAGTCCGCTAACTGCACTGCTAACTCATCCCGTGGTGTTTCCAGCTAGACTGACAACAACCTCCTCCAGCCACCCACCAGGCATCCGTGCGGCTGCTGTGCTCTACGGCAAACCTGAAGGCAGGCAAGGAGAGATGCGCAACTCTCTAGAAATCCTGCAGTGCTGCTGAGTATTGCGAGCCTTGCTTGACAGGAGGGGAAGGCTAGTCCCCACTGGCATGTGCAGCAATAAGAAGGAAATGGAGAGAATCTCAGAAGATCCTTACTGCCACAGTAGTGCTGCCAAAACAAAATCTGCAGTGGGGTTGAAAAGCTGTTCTGCCATTCCCATGCCTTCAGTTTTTCCTGATCATCATCACCAAACTGTATGTAGCTTGCAGGTGGGAGGCCATAACTCATGGAGATGCTTATCCCATCATGACTTTTTGTAACAGCACTCTAAATTCTGTCTGGGAAGGTACATCACTGATTTTTGTAGGTGCTGTGACCCAAAAAAATAACTCCTTGATATTGTCATTCCTTCTTTGACCTCTGCAAGAGGGGAGTCGTAGACAAGGCGGGAGCTTAGCTCTCTACTGTGTGACGTACAAACTTATGCCAAGTGCTTAGTTAGCAGCTGAATTTGCTTATCAGCTATAGGTCGAGGCTATCTCCAACCTTTTTGAAACATTAATCTTTTTTAGAGTTATTTCTAGTAGAAACACCCAGGCAATAGCCAAGTTGAACTATTCTTTCTTTCCCCCTTAAAAAAAATAACAAAAACCCCAAAACAAAACAAAACAAAACAAAAAAAAAACGAAAGACCATGAAGACTTCTTCTTATGATCACTAAAATCATCAGCAAAATAAATAACTGATTTTTTAGCTTCACAAGGATACGTACTTGAATACATCCTGAAATGCATCATGTATTTTTGATATCCTGAAGGCTGTATCAGTTCTCAGGAGACACAGAGGGTAGATGACTGATATCAGTTACTTTTGTTGTTCTGAGTCTCCTGTTACTTCACCATATCTACAAGTTCACCTGACTTTTAATTATACAGACTGCTTCCTGGCTCTTTCTATGACTTTTGAGCACTCCTTGGACTCAGCCAGTCCTTTTTCCTTGGTGCACACTTTGTCTGTATAACTGAAACTTTCTGGAAGTGTTTGGAAGGAACAGTGTGTCACTGTGCTGTCCTTAGCGTTGTCTCTGAGAGTGTGCTGAGAAAAGCAGAGCTCTCCATGAGTTTTGCTTCCCCACAGCACCATGTTCTTCATAATTTTTTGATTTATTCCTCCTGCAGATACACCAAACTGAAGAAGCCTGCAAGGACTTTTCCCATACTGGGATGTTTTTCTTCCTCATCTCTCCCCACACTTAGGGGATGAGTATTGTCGTGGCAGAAAGCAGACCAATATGCAATTGACTTTTAAAATTTTGCATTTTCTAGAGAACGCAAATTGATTCCTTTTAGTATCTGAGAATGCAACACAAGTAATTTGCCATGGCAACCAGCTTATGAAACAGAAAGAGAATTATCATCACACGGTGCTTTGTTGCTATAGCAAGGAAAGAAGCTGAGACCTTATCCTTTTTGTTCATTCGTGGGCTGTGCATCGTCTAGGTAGCAGAACCTGTCAGTAGAAGTTTATGTTCAGTGTGGTGCAAGTCAGCTGCTTCATGGGCCTAGCTGGTACTTGGATCAAAACTGAAGTGCAGTCAGAAGGAAAGAAGGAAGTGTTCAGAAGAATTGAAACAGGGCTAGATTCTCAGAAATACAAGGCCAAATCTGCTTCCGCAGCAAGCTGATGCAACTCTGCAGATGCCAGTAAGGGATGAACCAATTTCTTCTGAAATTAATTTGGCTTCCATTCTCTGACAGTCTCCATTCTTCTTCCCGCCACCACCTTTCTTTTTTTTTCTTTTTTTTTCTTTTTTTTTTTTTTTTTTTTAATGTGAAATAAATCTCTGCAGACCTGTGAGTATTTTGGAATTACCTTAGATGGAATAAGCTCACAGAGTCTGTCTTCAAACACATTCTCTTTACAGGTAAAATATTGTTACTCATGGACAGTCCTCCAGCTTCCTGGTGAGGCTGTAGAGAAAATACTGCGAGATCACATGCTCCAGCGAGAGCACGACTTGGAAAGCAGCCTTTGAGAGAAGCTCTTAATGTATCAGATAAATCTATGTGGAGACACAAGGCTAGAGTTTACTTCTGACAATGAATTGTTATACTGTGAGTGACTGACTATAAAAAGACTGTGGGGAAAATCTGAGTCTTCTGCAGCACAAAGAAACCATGAGATAGGCAAAAGCCATTGATTACAAAGAAGCCATACTAAAACTATTCAACGCTGTAATTTGACACAGTCTTCTAAAGACTGCGAAGAGTCTGTGGGGTAATCCTAATTGCAGATTGCACCAAGAGAGACATAGCCACAAGAGACTTGACAACTGTGAAATTCTGCAAGCATATACCATCATCCCAGGGGCCTGGGACTCTCAGAGATACCTAAGACTTGGGAACAGAAGTCCAACTGAGACCACACAGAGGAAAAGAGAAGACCAGTCAGTCCTAGTTTCAAAGGGTTTTTTAAAACAGACACTGAAATGGGGAGATTTGCAGTAATCAATTAAGAAAACAAAACACTAAATTAATTAATCAACCCTCAGTCAATCAACAAAATCTTCCTCTATATCATCTCCAAAACCATCACATTGCTTCAGATGACCCAGCCGGTGAGTGAGACCACTTTGTTTTTAATCCCCAAAATAATGGCATTAAGATTGGATTAAATTCTGCTACAAAGAGTGTTCAGGCCTCTTTAAACCAAACCATTTGAAACATTGTAGAAGATTCTGGGTGGGCAGAGCAAAATCATCAGTCCTGGAGGGTTATCTGATCCAGGACAGGATCTTTCTCATCATAGATTTTCTTTTTGAAATAAGCAAGGAAACCAGGCAGCGCCTTGCCAGGTGTCTGGCCCAAGCTCCACCAAAACTAGAGAGAGGAAAGATTCCTGTTGACTGAAATTAATTCTGCTACCGGTTGGATTTGATCAATTATGAACTGAAAACAGAAACTTTGCAGAGACAAGATGTTCTGGAATCGCAGAAGGGAAAGACTTTGTAATCAGAGCTTGGAAGTGGAAGGAGCTCTGTGTTCCACAGTTTAAAAATACAGACAACTGCTGATTCTTTTTATTCTATTAAAAAAACCCCAACCCAAACACACACGCAAAAAAGATGTAATTCAAAGACTGGTCATTTCCACCGAGTCAGTCTCCTTGTAGAGGCACCGGAGGAATGAACAACTCTCCTATCTCCCTATACATGATGTGCAGTAGTTAGTAACAGGAACCCTCACCTGAGTGGATGTTGGGATAGTTGGACTCCAGATTTTGCTGGTGAGGGAGAGAGATGAGATACAGGTTACATCCCTGAGACTGTATTTAGGAGCAGTGTTGCTTTCCACCACTGCCTGCAGGTTTCAGTGTGGTCTAAAGCACACTGCCCTCTGCAGAAAGTGGCCTGTTTGTTCCTGTGGGTATTTGCTTAAGTCCCCCCCAAATGTTCTTTTTGACTTTTTGTGCTTCTTGCTGGGGATTACAGCTGATAATGTGGTGAGTCTAGAGCCTGAGTTGCTTAGAAATGACTCTGATTCCTTCATGAAATGCCCCCACCAGCCCACAAGTGACCAGGGTTGGTGAGGTCCTGGGTCTCCTTCCACTCTCGCTGAGCCTACCAGCATCGATCAGCAAGGGTCACGCAGGGTGGGAGGTCTGGCAATGCAGAAATCTGCACACTGGCAGACACGCTGACTGTCCTGGCAGTGGTTTCTTGGCGCATGTACAGGAGCTGTTGTTAGCTGTCAGCTTGAACTGAACGTCAGTCATTCCCTTGGAGCCTGATCCTCACATCACTGCTCTCTGAGGGAGGTTTTTGCCTTTGTCTTCATACAGTGGTAACTCAGGCCTTTGGAAGTTGGAAGCCTGATGTCATGGTTTAGAAAGGCCACAGGGACAGTCCTTTGTTAAACACCTGGTGGGCTGAGGCAGGGACAGGGAGGTTTTCACTCACCGCTTAGGGTCACCCAACACGACTTGTGAAGAACAAGAAAACAATTGAATTTATTAACTATTTACAACAAGAAGCAAGCTACTGAGAGAGAGAAACCACATCATAGAAAGGCACTTCTCCCCCACCCCTCCCTTCTCCCCAGAGCCCAAAGGCTTTGTCCTGTCCCTTCTCCCCCCGGCAGTGCAGGGGGCAGGGGATGGGGGTGCAGTCAGTCCCCGCTCCTTCCTCCTCAGGGGAGGGCTGATTTAGGACAAGTTGCTACGGAATGTCTTGCGCTCCGTGTCATTCCTGCATTCACTGATGGGTGACAGATTTATCTGGGTAGTTCAAGACCTCTCTGTACCAGATGAGTTTGTACTGAAATCTCAGACCATCCCACATGTTCTCCTGGAGGAGACCCTAAAATTATTCTTTTTAAAAGAACTTCATACTTCTTCATCAGCCAATGCTGTATTTCTTCCCCTCAGCACCGAGGAACAATTGCTAGCTACATCTGTTTCTCACAGAAGTTTCAAAGCAGTGTTGCGCAGCACAATCAGGCACGCACACATGGTAGAACTAGATGGAATTAAAGACATTTGTGTTTATCCAGCTAAACTACTGGTTTCTTTTCCTCTGATTGCTTTTTAACATACTGGCTGTGCATTGTCGCTATCCCTGCCACACAGCCCCCCTCATCATTGTCAGACTCAAGCTGGTGAGCCTTTTCTTCTGTTCTGTCAAGTCTTTCGCTAAATTCTGGTTTTTCTTCTTTTGTAAGGAGCTGCCCTGAACCTTGGTTCCCACCTTTACGCACCAAGTAAAGCTGATGCAGAGCAGTACTCACATAAACTATAGACTAGACAGGAGGATGGAATCCGGCCTTCCTACCATCTCTCTGCTTCTTGTGTTCTTGAGTCTCCAGTGGATGCTCTACTCCTGTACCCAACCTTGATAAAGCATGTTTGGTCCCTTTCCATCATGGAGAGCTGTCTCCCTCTGTGACAGCCTCTTCCTGATGCTCTTGTGGAACAATACCAGCTCCTCCTTCATCCCTTGAAGTGATTGCCTAACATCTGCACTGCTATAGTCCATTGGTGACCTCAATCTTGATGTCATTTATAGCAGAGGTAGTCTTCCCTGCAGTGCAGCCACTCGCCATAAGAGTGGGAGATCTGGAGTTATACAGCTCCTTGGGAGCCCCCATGGTGGTAGTGGTACGTCCACACCAGTGACATTCAGGCTAGATACTGGAAGATCTCCTTAACAGTTAGGCTGTGCTTTAGTGTCACTGTCCTATCTAGGCTGTCCTGAGAGACCCCTAGTAATGGTGAGGGCATCGTCCTCCCATGTAAGTGCCTTCAAGAGCAGTATGGGGCAGAAATCATGCCTTCAGTCAGAGAGGTGGCACAGCTGATCTCTCCAGGTTACTTCTACACCTATTTCACACAGATTCTCTTTTTGCTGGCAGTTCCCAAAGAAATGGCAGGGGGTGGGACTCGATGATCTCTAAGGTCCCTCCCAACCTAAACCATTCTGTGATTCTATGATTCACCTCTTCCTCATTAAAGATCATTCATTCCCACACTGAAGCTGTGAAGTGGACCCCCAGCGTCATTTTTCGTCTGTAGTTCAGTCATCCCCTTTCTTCTGCTGCTTCTCCACCAGGGGAGGTGAGATGCAGAAGAGGACCTGCAGTTCCTTGTGTCTCGCGGGACTGGCGCAGGGCCATCCATGTTTCTCGGGCACTCTTCAGACAGGTGTTGGTGAGCTTAGCAGTGGTGTGTCTGTGCAGACCAGTCAGATACTGTCTGATGGCTCTCAGGGGGACAATGCTAAACATTTCTGAAGTCAGACCTCTTGCAAGATTCCTGAGCTGAGATGCTCAAATCAACATGTTGCAAATTTCTTCTCTGGGCATGGACTCTTGACTTTGCCTTTTGCACTTCCAGTCAGCAGACACCAGCTGGGGAAATAGTGAAGGCTATGTACTGAAACACTGGTCAGAAATGTTACGTGAATCCAGGTGATTGATGGAATTTCAGCCATTGACTATGGAAACACAAGTATGCTAATGTTAATCTACAGATGCTGTGTTGACACTGAGTGATTTCCCCGTTGTTATTAGTGATACGCTTTGATAAGGGTCGAAGGTGTCAGCTATAGTTTCCCTTTGGGTAAGCTGCTTAATCATCAGGTCTTACTGGCTGGGGGATTTGGGAGACTTAAATAATCACAGAGTGAATTAGGAGTGATACAACACCCTCTCCCTAGCCTCTTTGGGACAGCACACAGGGTAGGGGATGGATTCAGAGCTGCTCTGTTTCTCCATTTACACAGCACTGGTGTGCTCCAGTGAGGACAACGCAGGAAGCTGCTGCTTCCTTAGGCAATATCTTCCTCATTTTCGGGAGTACATATACCAGCTCTTCTGCAGCGATCAGCACATGCCGGTGGACTTGTTAGAGCACGTTCAGCAGCATGTCCTTGCTGGCTTACTGAGCTCTGATCTGAAGCTTAGTGCAGATATGGGGAAGATTCATGGACTTCTTCAGTGGCCTTTGGACTGCTCTGTGGAGGCAAAAATACAACAGCAATAGATACATGGGTGAGAGGACTCTACATTACCACCACATTTCTCTCTGAAAGGGTGGCAAAAGAGATTCTGCAGCCCAACCCTGTACATCCCAGAGCAGTAAAAGCAACATGAATCCTACTTAGTAAGTAATTGAAAGCACTTTCTGGTTTGTGAATCATCTGCATCCCAGCCTTCCTGAGGATCTCGGGTAACGAGACAAGCATAGCGCCGCTTCTGAGGTCACCTCTGCCGGCTCACAGGGCTGCCAGCCTGCTCTGGCCCTCGTTTCCAGCTGCTCTTTTAAAATGCTCTCTGCCACTGAGCAATTCTCTTCTAGAGATCTCAGACATGAAGTAATCCTCCTAGCTTTTCTAGAAAAAAGCCGAGTACCACTGAACCTGTTTTACAGGTAGGTAGGCTGAGCTCCAGCCTGCCTGAGATCACACAGTGTTATTTAGGGCCAAACTGCCGGGGCTGGCACCTTCCCGCAGCAGGGATGACTGCCTAGGAGAAATATCCAGCTCCATCATTAGAGGAAAAGAGCGGACAGGCAGAGGGGAAGGCTGGCCATACAGGCTGTGTACGTACGTGCTTCACACAGGACTACGAAACAAGTAAACCTCACTGGCCACATGGCTTCAATCTCAGTGTCCCTCAGATTTATACCCAAGCATAGGGTAACTGGAAACGCCGTGCTCGGCCCTTTGCGCTGAGCCATCAGCAGGTGGGACTGTAAAACTGCCCCTGAGTGCGGATTTCTGAGTCACCTCCTTCGGCGTTTGTTCCTGCCTGCTGTGTTAGCATGCTGCCTGCTGGGTAATGAACGACTGCGTTCCCTGTGGCAGTGAGGATGCTATTAAAAATTAACCCCGGCAAATGGTCCTGCATACTTTTTTTTCAGGCAGAGACAAACAAGGGGTAAGAGGAGATGAGTGCTGTTGAAATCTGATTTGCAGAAAAGGCAAGTGAGTTTTTACTAATGGGGATGGTTCAGGATTCAGTTTAATCACTGCAGTTGTTGGGAATCAATGATCAAAATTCAGAGGGCTTAAGGCACTTGGTGAAGTTAAAAGCAGAGCCGGTAGAGAAGGCTCAATGGGCATATTGCAGGGGAGGTCAAAGAGTGGGATACATGGGGATTACTATGTTGACATGTAATTTATTACCTTATGCAGAAATAAATTAATTTATCACACGGGTGTTATTACCATGCATAAGGACTGTGGTCCGTAGATGAACCACTCGTCAGTTTTGGTTCATGTATTGCACCCTTTTCTCACAGCATTACACTTACAACCGTACCCTATCTATAGCAGCATGCAGAGTGTATTTTCAGAAATGAAGGGTTTGCCTTAAAAATCTGAGGAAATAGATCAGCTGAGAGACAGATCCCTCATTTCCTTGGCTTCTCTTGCCTCCAGCACCCACATAATATCCATCAAATTGTCTTGACTCACTTGGAAGCTGCATTGGAAGCTTGGTCAAGGAGCCAGGCAGGCTTAGAGAGCAGAGACCCTCCTGTCCACATGCACTGCCCACAGTCCCCAGAGCAGGGGAGCTCAGCTTCAGGCTCAGCAAAAAACACCTCCGTACTCCCTTTGCGTCACTCCAAGAACGGGATTTGGTCTGAAGCCTGCTGACGCTCATATTAACGATCCCATTGTTGACACAAAAGCTGCACCTTGTGCCGAGATGTCATTCAGCTGGCTGTGGTACAGCAGCGCGCAGCACGCCTCGTCCCGAGCCCGCGGATCCTCGGGGCTGTCCCAGACCCTTGAGCGGCTCCGTCCGTGGATGGGTTGATACCCACAGATAGTCTAGATGGTAACATAAGCTGTCATGCCAGGTGCAGTGACTGCGCAGGCGGATCTCCCCTCTGCCTGGCATGCTTTTTTCCAGAAGCGTGCTGTAGCTGCTGATTTTACACGGTGTACTGCAGTGACAGCACCTGTCACCGGGCCACGCTGAGGTCTGCATCTTTGTGCTGAGTCACCTGCCCGTCTCCGTGTGGCAGAGGTATTTTCAAATATCAGGCTCAAGCAGACATGATGCTGCAGCAGGGAAGATGAATCACTTCCTGCATAAACAGCGTTATGGATCTGCTGGATGAAGGGTACTCAGACGTTGCTGTGTCCAAGTTGGAAGCATTTCCTACTCTAAGATGTTTCCTTACCTGTAGTATTTCAGGGACCATGGATGAAATGTTTTTCAGATTAATTCCTGTTTTTTCTTTCTTCTCTCTCCTTTATCTCTCCGTCCAGATAGAGCTTTGTCATTGACCCTAGTTCCTGGCTCTCCTGATCAGACATCTGAGCCCGCACGTGCCGAATCCCTTCTGCTCCTTGGTCCTGCCCGCTGCGTGGATGGGGAGTGGCGCCTCCAGAACAAGCAGCCTCGCCTTCCATAATATCTGGGACTTGGCCACACAGCATGCCACACAGCAGGAAGGCTTCCAGGCTTATCAGCAGGGTAGGGTGGTCCCAGGGACCTCTGCTTCTCAGCAGCTCTGGTGTTTGCCTAACATCTTGGGTAACAACCAGGAGTATCAGAAAGTTGTGCTTGCAAGCACTAGGATACTCCCCAAACATATTTGCTGGATATCTGCTGTATAAATGCTGAGGAAGCAATTCAAGCATGCGGTCACAAACAAAATGTGTGGCGTTGTGCAGGATCTGCCCTTGCTGGGATGTTGACTCTGTGACAAACCAGGTTTTTCACTTGATGTTTTAAGATCCTGTACTCATTGCATGCAGATAAGCATGCCACTGGAACGAGGATTTTATTTTAGTGATCACTGACCAGGAGTTATCCCAACGGTTGTCAGTCAACACGACAACCTTTTATAAATATGGTCTTTGTGGAGGTGGTGGGTTTGGAAAGTCCAATAGCTTAAAGTTAGTTTGGAACCTCTTTGTAGGCTAGACAGTAGATGTGATCTGAAATAACTTCCTTTAACTACAATAGGTTTGGAATCACACCTGTAGTTTGGTTATTTATTTATTTATTTATTTGCTTCCCCCCAGTCTTTATATGTCAGTTTCCAGATTGCCAAGGGCTGGACACGCTGTGAGGCAAGTATCTCAAATGAGAAGGAAGTGTCCTGTGCAAACAGCTGTAGGCATACGTCCAGCTGCTCAGTTCTCTGAGCAGAAAGTTGTGAACTGCATCTGGAAAATCTGCCTTCCACAAATCAGGGTCAAGCAGGTGAACACCAAATACATCCTTGAGTGCTGCACACTTGTGTTTCCACTGACTTTTAAAGAAAATGAGAAAGAAATGTATTTCTAACACTAGCTTAACTTGTACCCTGCTCTGCCGCTGCAGGGAGTAATCAGCTGATAACTTAGGAACGAGCCGGGTGCCAGGGTTTGGTGCAGGAGATATTACTGTGAATGGCTGGTTAGCGAATGTCTCTGTGCTGCCACGTCCACAGCATGGCACAGGGAGCGACCAGGGTAGGGCAGGAGAGGGGAGCGACAGTGTCGGTGGTGATGTGTTGGGCATTGTTGCAGGACACCCATTTTACCATGCTGCTTGCTGGTATTTTAGACATATCTGTGTACATGGGCCTCCACTACAAACCAGCAAGAGCCAAACGCTGCACAGAGTTGTGTTGGTGGTAATGCAGTCTGTGAACTTCAGCTCATCTCCTCACGGCAATACTTTTAAATGAATCAAGTCTCTACATCCCATCATATTAGAAAAGGGCAGGTGGAAATCCAGCACTGGTGTTGCCCCTTTTGTGTTTTCCAAAAGCTCCATATTGAAGCAGAGATTGTCAAAGGTCCATCTCCATTGCTAACAATGGCGGGCAAGTCTGGAAATGCACGGTCTTTGCTCAGACTGTAGGATGGAGATGAGTCACAGCACTACATCACAACTTCTATAGATAACAGGAGTTTGTGGTCATGAGAGGATTCCGATTCTGCATTTCTGTCTTCTGCTGAAGGGATTTGCCCAGCCAAATGCACACCACTCGGCTCAGGCAGCAGGAGTTTCTATCAAACCACTCTAAGAGTTTACCCCAGGGGCTCTTCTAAGGTGTTTCAAGAAGATACTGGGATGGAGTGCTTAGCCAGAGGTGCAAGCATGCAGCGATGAAGTGCAGGCTTTCACGGCCAAAGAGCTGCCCACAAGCATGGCGGGAGCCCCCCGCAGCAGACCACACACCACATTCATCGTCACATGCTGTCACTAGCCCGTTGGGCTGCTCACAGATCCAGCCTTGAAAACAAACTGTCAGGCTAGGTGTTTGAGGTAGCTGTGAGATGTGTATGGAGTGGGATGTGTTTTATGGTTTTCAGTATTCTGAAATACCACCTGAGCATCTGTCTGGATCTCACCCAGCATGCTGAGTTAGGTAACAGAGCTGAATTCTACTGAAACTTCTACACAGTGTATAAAAAGTACAGAAGCATACCAATAATCCATCTTCTCTCATCACTAATCTAACTTAGCTGCTGGAATAATGAAGTACACAGTCTTTTTTCTAAGCACGCGTTACGCAAAATCAGAGCCAGGGCTGTAAGGAGAATATTTGGAAATCTGGTCTCTCCTTTCATTTTGAGGACAGGAAAGCATCCTTCCCTCTCCATGAGGATAGGATTCCTTCTCGTGGTCTAGAGAAAGTTAACACACGACAGTGACCCAAATACAGATGAATCCCAAGGCTTTCCAAAAAGGCTATCCATGGAAAAGGTGACCTGAGCCCCTTGAATTCCAGTGAAAGTCCCAGTACCGAATGGTGGTCTGTTCACCTACAGTGTGTTGCATGGCTTTTCATCTTTGTGTAGTGTTTGCTGGGCTTGACTCCAGGCTGCATGCAGCAGAAGCAGATGTGTAGGGTCAGGGTTCCTTTGGCAGAGCAGACAGGACCGTTTTTGCCTTTGTTCAGCTCATCCACTGACGCTGAGCCAGAAGCAAGCACAGATCACCTAGCAGGCTGAGGCACCGCTGGGAGCACTGGGAATGGGCAGCGCATGTGAGGCAGAAGCAGCACTTTGGCTCTTTGCACGTTAGGACAGAGCCATGTCTTCTAGGCTCGAGCTGTTGGCACTAGGATTACCAAGCTGTGCGTGGGGATGTGCAGGGCGTGCAGGGCTTGTTCGAGGCTGCAGAACTGCCTTGACCCCTTATCCACCTGCTGACCTCCTCCCTCCGCCACTGCTGACTGCATCCCAGCCACCTTATTCCTCCCCTGCAGGACAGGGGTTTGGGAAGGACTTTGGCCAGAGCTGTTGTCTGTAGCGTGGCTCACAGCGGTGCTGTTGCGGTGATGGCTGAAAGCCCTGGTGTACACGGGCTGCATTCAGAGCAGGCTTACAACTGTGCAAAGTGCATGCAAACTAGTGGTGCAGCGGCATGTAAACTGCTGCTTTGCCCTGATTCATTTTTTTTAAAAGCCCTGATTTCCACTGCTTCACACCATATATTCCACTTACGTGGATGGGAAGTGAATATAAGTTTACATCTTTCTGATTTGGTAACATTTTATGGTAGCTTTGCATTGGCGCAGAAAGCAAGTACACATTTCAAAGCTGCTGGAGACAGATGAGTTTCACAGCCAGCACCTGCTTGGCAAAACAGACCTAAAAGCGCAGTGAGGCCACAGGTTTCCTTACACTGCAAAGAACAAGTGATGCTCCTGGAAAATTATGGCAAAACAGCCGTTGACTTTAACTCCTTTCCAACATCAATTCATTTTTTCTCTTAGTTTAATGTTGAAAACAAAGTTGTAGCTCGTTGACTGTGGAATTAATCCCAGAAAAAATAGTTTGACCCTAAAGAAACTGAGAAAGGTAGATGGCCTTGGAGAGAGACACACAACAATAATTGTTTTATACCCAGGCATTTCAAGTTACCATTGATTTGTCTTGAGTTGGAAATGATATAAACAAGGGAGCGCAAGCATGCTTTTCTGGGTCTCAATATTTTTTCAAATAAGAAAGCTTTTGTTTCCTTTTTCCTGTGAAAATGGGAAGGGAGAAAAATATTTTATTTATCTATTCATTCATTCATTCATTCATTCATTTACAACTCTTCATTAAAATTAAGGCAGAATTAGGAGATAAACCCTTCTGGAATGAGGAAATCCTGGCTCAGTGGCTCAAATAATAACACAGTGCCCTGTCTCCTCTTTGTTACCTTGTGTCTTTCATCCCAATCAATCATCTCAACTGCGCTGTAATTCAGCTGCTTCTGGACAGAATCCCTTTGTTGTGAACCCAAACCTGCCTTTCTGAAGCAACAGTACAAAGGACGGAAGGAGCCCTCTGGTGTGGCATCTGCACTGCCTACTGCTTGAACGTAAGTGGGATTCCATCGGCGTTCTTCCAGCAGAGCTGAGCCTGATCAGGGCTTGGGTTTATGAGGTGTCTCAACACATCTGAAGCCTGTCTCAAGCTTACCTTTTCTCTAAGAGACCCTTCCCCATGAGAAGGTGCCATTTGCTGGTTTTATTGCCTTCTACTGCCCCAAAAACGTGCCCTGAAACTCCACCAAGCCAAGGAGCGGGTTCATTCTTCTGGAGCGAGCGTGCAGCAGCGAGAGGAGACAGGCTCCAGCACTTGGGACCTAGCACAGGAACTCTGGAGTGCGTGGTCACCTTCAGATGCCACACACCATTTCTCTGCAACTTTGGTGACATCAGTAGTTTGGTTTACTTGTTCACAGAAGCAAGGACAAAGAAAATCTATGATTGCCCAGCTTTCCATGTGAGTTAAAATCCTCTCTAAAAACTGTTAGTGAAAGGTTTTCTAGGTCTTGTTCAGCTTGGAAAGATACAGCTTTGTACAAAATGCCATGAGTTGCCTGACAAAGCTCTCCTTTCAGACTGCAGTTTATGAATTTCCATAAACCTGTGAAAAGGAGCAAAACCCAGATGCCTGGACTCAGTGAGTCAGAGAAGACATTTTTTAACTGTATCCTCTCATTGCCCTTTCTTTCCATGCCAGGTCCAGTAACAGCAAAATAAATTCAGTTCACAGACTCTTCCTCCCTCCCGGCCTCATTCATCACCTCTGAGGATGAAGTCCTAAATACCTGCCGTGGTCAAAACTGTTCTTTACATCATCTCCTGAATGCAGTGACTTCCAGCACTGGAAATCATCGGGTTAATGCCATAATCAGGACTTCAGCCAAAGCGCTTCCTGCAGACCTGAGCTGATTTTTTTGAAAAAGCCATGGCAGTTGCTAGTTCTTAACCAACAGAGGAATTACCAAAGGTAAGCCAGTGTTCTGCTTATCATGCAATACAAGAAGATGGGAGAGTTTTCCAGCAGAGCAGCAGTCTGGATGGGGGGAGCAGTATCGTAGTTTGAATTCCTCAGTCTTAGACTAGTTTTGATTTTCATCTTGTTGTATGAAATGGGGATGAATATCCTTGCTGTGTATTATCTAGCTGGAATAATAAGCTTCTGGGGGCACATCTTTTACTGGGCATGCTATTCATCTGGTAGCGTTAGCTGTATTTACACCTTTTTGTGTAAAGATTAAGAATAGTTGAAAATCAAACCCAAATGGGGCAAGCCTGAAGATCATCTAGGCGGGGACTTACAGCTAAAGTCATTCCTGTTCCTCTGCTTTCAATACAGATGTATCACACTATGGCGGTGGCAGGATGGCTAATGAAAAGTGCACAGGAATGGAAGTTATCCAGGGGGAAAGCAAAATTTCAAGAGTTTAATACACTGTATGTGGGGACTGAGTCATTTCTGCCTCCCTATACTGAAAGAACATCTTAAACAAAACTCACATTTGGGATGATGCTACAGAAAGAGAGGACTGCAAATGCACGCCAGTTCTGAAGAAGCTGAGAGGCAAGAGAGAGGAGATGTAGGCTAGCACACGCTCATCAGTCTGACCCCTCCAGTGTGTAACATTTTCAAACAAATTTTGACGGCAAGCATAATTAAAGACATGGGAAAATGTGTCAAGAGTTTACCAAAAGTGGATTGTATCTACCTCTGGCAAGAGGACTCATCTTCTAGATGAAAAAATACGACTAGTTTGGAACTTCAGGACAGTCTTCTGAACAGCATCCCAAAGGAAATTGGTAATTGAGCTGGAAAAGGAGTTCTGATGACACAAAAGAAGAGATCGTGCTGCAAGGGGGACTGTCAGGCTGAATGGTAGTTTGTGGTGGAGGTTCTTATGGACAACACTCGATTTTTGTCCGTGCCATTTGGAAAAGACAGAAGCGTGCTAACGGTGTTTGCTAATGATTAAGGGGTGTCATCAGAGGAAGTCAGGAAGAAGGGGATGGGGTAATAGGAACAGAGTAAAATGCAGTGATACACAGTTATCAAGGAGAGTGTTTATTCCACTGCACAAGACATCTGGTTACACCGTTCTGGTCACACGTCTTCAGGAAAGAAAAGCTGGAAAAGAAAAGCAAAGATGATAAAAAGAATAGTGACCTTGTCTTTAATGACAGGAGATTTTGAGCTTGGCTTGTATGATTTAGCAAAATAAATGTCAAGAGGAGATGGCAGTAGGCCCTATAAATATATCAGGAATGCAAACACGAGAGGGGAAGAGTTATTTTAAGCTGAAAAATAATTTGGCAAAAAACCAAGGAGATATCACTTGGTCATAAATAATTTTAGCCTGTAAATTAAGAGGTCTGTAATCTTCAGAGAGAGGCTTTGGACCAATCTTTCAGAAGAAGGAGAAAGAGACTAAAATTACTCTGATCTGAATGACTCTGATGTGGTTACCTGCAATAGCAGGAAACTCGTTCCTCTGACCAGAAACCCCCTTCTTAAGTTGTAGTACAGTGTAATTGCTAAATGTTAATAATGCCAGTGGCAACAGCAATTAGCTATTAATCAATAATATTAATTAATGGCTGGGTGTGGCTTGTGACTGGCTAAAACCAGGAGGACAGACATATCTCTTCTTTGTAAGGTAAGAGCCCAAAGGAAAAGCGTATCCATCTGGGCTTGGTTTGCAGAGAAATTTTCACCTGATTCCTGTTCATTTGGGTGGTGCCAATGTAGTTAATCCAGCTTGATCCATTTTGTGGAGTTCCTGTGATGCTGAGATCAGAATCAGGTCCAACATCTTGGAATAGGTCCAGGGTATGCTGTTGATATTAAAATTTAAAAATTGTAAACGTTTCTTGGCAAAACTGAACCATGACTTTTCTCTCCTGTAGAGCTTCATGATTCCTGGATAGAGATCACATCAGCTCTGCAGTTATTAATTTACAGGTTTCTCGCTGACCTTAGCTCAGCTCTGGGAATGGTGCCAGCACAATTACAGTAACTCTGAGCAGGGCAGACATAAAGCTCCTGGATTTACCCTGAAATTGGGCCAGATTTTTCCCTTGCTCAGTGATGGAAAGATGCATTTCTTCTTTGATTGGTTTCAAATAGTTCAGGCTGGGTTGGTTGTAACAAGATGATTTCCAGCAAAAGAAGAAAAAGTAGAAAACTACCATGCAGATGTGTGCACACATGATGTACTGACTCCACAGATAGATAACCTTCACGAAGTGTGTGCGATGGGAAACTGAGTAAAGGTGACTTGAGCTAGTTACCTGGAAGATAAATGGTGGAGTTGAGAATAAAAGTCAAGGGACAGACGCTTGATTTAGTGTTGTTTTCACTGAATCATGCTGCCTTCCCGGAGCATGTCAAGGCCCATTGCCTTCCTTCCTGTGAAGATGGGCAGCTGGGCTGCGATGACACCAGCTGGAGCTAAATGCGCCTGTCACCTTGGAAAGCCAGGCCCCTGCTCATCTTCTCTGACGTTAATGGGCCGTCAAGAGGGGAGTCAACACATTTCCTGGCCTATGGTCTAAGGCAGTATTTTCCAAACCCTAGAGTAAATTCAGTGTTGTTGCAGAGGAAATGCTGATGCCGTCCGCCAGCAGCTGCTGCTTTCCAGCATCCTCACAAAGGTACGGTATATGTCAGAGGTGTGAGGGGTGAGTACGTGCACAGAGGGTATTCCAAACCCCGGCCTCTTCTAAAGGGCAGGCAGGACTCCACGGCTTCCCTCCAGACCTCCTGCCTCCCTGCCCCCAAGAAAACACTGCTAAGAGCTGCTCCCAAGAAAACACCGTGTACCGTCCTGAAAGCGAACCCCTGACAAAGCTGGCTTGTCGTGGGACCACCAAGGGTGTGAGCACATTGTCCTGGGTGCCTGATATATGAACCCTATATGTAAAGTGTGGAAATGTGGATTCTTCCTACGTGCGAGTGAGAGTGGTAAGAGCAATGTTCTATCTAAATACATTATGATGAGTCTAAAAGATCAGATAATGCATGTGTTCGAACAGGGAAATTTAATTTATGGGCAGATGAGTCTGGATGATTGAATTAACCTGGTTTAATGAATTACTGCCTCTCAGTGGAACTGTGAAAACTGACTGCCTTGTGCTTTAGTCCCTTGCTTTTTAAAATAAATCATATTAAGGGAAAGCAAACACATTTGCTTTAGAGAGTGGAAGGGCTGTTAACCCGGTCACGTAAGGTGGTTCTGCAAATGCGTGATAACTCATTAACCCACAGGGAGTTCATCCTGTACGCTAGCCCAGCTGTGCCCTGGGTGTGCACCTGGCACTGATGGCACTGATTTCTTGATATCCTGGAACATCATTCCCCCTGAAATTAGTAGGTATTCCTTATCCCTATTGAGGTTGAATAGTGAAAAAGGAATACGATGATGCCACGGCAATCTCCAACCGGAAGATGGACATTGCTGCTCACGGAGCAGCACTGGAGTTGTGCTCTTGCACCAACAGAGATGTTTGACCCTGTCACCAACAAAAGTTGAACCACATCTGCTGGATCCAGATGATGACAAACTTCATCCTGCCAGGTCTGATCTTTTGAAAGCTCTGGCTGGAAATCTAAGTCTTTTAATCTGTTTGTTTCATGTGTTTTTTTTAAAATACAAAACGTTTTGGTGAAACCAGCCTTGTTATGCATCACAAGTCCTATTTGCCACTGGAGCTAATGGCGTGATGGCCTCCGGGACCCTGTTCCCCATCCGGGCTGGCCGCAGGGCTGTGGGATCACCCTGCGCATGATGCTGCTGTGAAGTTATCCCCCCAAGCAGAGGTTTAGAGCCGGCTGCGACCAGAGATGCTCCCCCCCCCCCTGCCGCTGTCACCGACTCCTTCAGCCAGTTGGTCACCTGCCACCCAAACCCACGGGGGTCTCGCAGCCCTTCCCGCTCCACTCCTGTCCCCAGCGCCGTGCCC
>NW_010116038.1:3169-3549 GCF_000699245.1 Pterocles gutturalis | reverse complement strand
AGGAAGCCGTTACTGGGGTCAGGAAGCCGTTACTGGGGTCAGTGGGGCCGTTATGAGGTTGGTCAGGGATTTGGGGGGGCCGGGGGGTCCCTACCTTCTCCTTGGCGGGGTCGTCATCGCCCTCGGGCTGCTCCACGCCAAACTTGTGGTCCATCTCCTCGCCGCCCTCGCAGATGTTCTTGCCCTTGCACAGCTCGTAGACGTGCGTCAGCCGCTTCTTGGGCTGCCCCCGCGACTTCCCCAGGATGTCCTTGATCTTCGGGTTGTTCTGGGGGAAAAAACACCAGTTTTGGGGTCACAGGGGGGTTTTGGGGCCCTAAAGAGCTCTTCTGGGGTCCCACAGGCTCATTTTGGGGTCACGGGGGGGGGTTTGGGGCCCC
>NW_010116038.1:344-3064 GCF_000699245.1 Pterocles gutturalis | reverse complement strand
TTTGGGGCGACAAGAGGCCGTCCGGGGGTCCCAGGGGGGTTTGGGGGGTCCCACAGGCTCATTTTGGGGTCACAGGGGGATTTTAGGGTCCCACAGGCTCATTTTGGGGTCAGAGAGATGGTTTTAGGGACCCACAGGCTCATTTCGGGGTCACAAGGGCTGTTTGGGGTCCCACAGACTCTTTTTGCGGTCACAGGAAGGAGTTTGGGGTCCCACATGCTCACTTTGGGGTCACAAGGGGGGCTTTGGGGCCCTAAAGGGCTCTTCTGGGGTCACACAGGCTCATTTTGGGGTCACAGAGTGGTTTTGGGGTCCCAAGGGGCTCTTTTGGGGTCACAGAGGTTATTTTGGGGCGACAAGAGGCCGTACCGGGGTCCCAGGGGGGTTTTGGGGGTCCCACAGGCTCATTTTGGGGTCACAGGAGAATTTTAGAGTCCCACAGGCTTATTTTGGGGTCACAAGAACGGTTTAGGGTTGCACAGGCTCATTTTGGGGTCACAGGGGCTATTTGGGGTCCCAGAGACTCTTTTTGCGGTCACAGGAAGAGGTTTGGGGTCCCACAGGCTCACTTTGGGGTCACGGGAGCAGGTTTGGGGTCCCACAGGCTCATTTTGGGGCCACATGGGGGGCTTTGGGGCCCTAAAGGGCTCTTCTGGGGTCACACAGGCTCATTTTGGGGTCACAGAATGGTTTTGGGGTCCCAAGGGGCTCTTTTGTGGTCCCAGAAATTATTTTGGGGCCACAAGAGGCTGTACTGGGGTCCCAGGGGGCCTTTGGGGATCCCACAGGATCATTTTGGGGTCACACAGGCTCATTTTGGGGTCACAGCACTGGTTTAGGATTGCACAGGCTCATTTTGAGGTCACAGGAGGGATTTGGGGTCCCACAGGCTCATTTTAGGGTCACAGGGGGGTTTTGGGGTTGCACAGGCTCATTTTAGGGTCACAGAGGGGAGGTTTGGAGTCCCAAGAGGCTGTCTCAAGGTCCAAGGGGCTGATTCGGGGTCAGAGAGATGGCTTTGGGGCCCTAAAGGGCTGTTTTGGGGTCACACAGGGATGATCTAGGGTCCCAAGGGGCTGATTTGGAGTCACAGAGATAGTTTTGGGGTCCCACAGGCTCTTTTTGGGGTCCCGGGTTGGTTTTGGGGTCCCACAGGCTCATTTTGGGGTCACAAGGCCAGTACTGGGGTCGCAAGTCCGGTTTTGGGATCACAAGCGGCTCTTTCAGGGTCACAGGGGTGGTTTTGGGGTCACAAGAGGCTGTACTGGGGTCCCACAGGCTCATTTTGGGGTCACAGGAGGGATCTGGGGTCCCACAGGCTCATTTTAGGGTCACGGGGGGGTTTTGGGGTCCCAGGAGAGGTTTGGGGTCCCACAGGCTCATTCTGGGGTCACAGGAGGTGTTGGGGTCCCAAGAGGCTGTTTCAGGGTCCAAGGGGCTGATTCGGGGTGACAGAGATGGTTTTGGGGTCACAGGGAGGTCTTTTGGGGTCCCATAGACTGGTCTTGGGGTCACAAGAGGCCGCTTTGGGGTTCCATGGATGGTTTTGGGGACACAGGGGTGGTTCTGGGGTCCCAAGGGGCTCTTTTGGGGTTCCAGAGGATCACAAGGGGGTATTTTGGGGTTTCAGAGACTGGCTTTGGGGTCACAAGGCTACTCCAGAGGATCACAAGGGGGTGTTTTGGGGTTTCAGAGACTGGCTTTGGGATCACAAGGCTAGTACTGGGGTCCCAAGGGGCTGTTTTGGGGACCCAGAGATTATTTTGGGGCCACGAGATGCCGTAATGGGGTACCACAGGGTGGTTTTGGGGTCCTACAGGTTCCTTTCGGGGTCCCAGGGGGGTTTTGGGGTCCCAAAAGCACAGTTTGGGGTCTCAAGAGCCCGGTTTGGGTTCCCAAGAACCTCTTTTAGGGTCCCAAGGGGCTGGTCTGGGATCCCAGACGTTGTTTCTGAGGTTCTCTGGGGCTGGTTCGGGGTCACTGGGGTGGTTTTGGGGTCCCAGACGCTGTTTCTGAGGTTCTCTGGGGCTGGTTCGGGGTCACTGGGGTGGTTTTGGGGTCCCAGACGCTGTTTCTGAGGTTCTCTGGGGCTGGTTCGGGGTCACTGGGGTGGTTTTGGGGTCCCAGACGCTGTTTCTGAGGTTCTCTGGGGCTGGTTCGGGGTCACTGGGGTGGTTTTGGGGTCCCAGACGCTGTTTCTGAGGTTCTCTGGGGCTGGTTCGGGGTCCCAGGGGTCGTTTTGGGGTCCCAAGATGTTCTTTTGAGATCCCAAAACATTATTTTCATGTCCCAAGACAGGTTTTGGGGTCCCAGAGGCCGTTTTGGGGTCCCACGGGACCTGGCGCCACCCCAACGGGGTCCCCACGGTCTCCAGGGCTCCCAGCAGCACCCAGCAGGTGACAACCTTGTGTCCCCCCAAACTTGTCACCTCCTCTGGGTGTCTGTCCCCCAACTTTGTTGTCACCTCCTCCCAGTGTGTGTCCCTCCCCTTGGTGTCCCCCAGCACTGTTTCCTTCTCGGTGTCCCCAATCTCGTCACCTCCCTCTCACTGTCCCCAACCTTGTCACCCCCCTTTTAGTATGTGTCCCCCTCACTTGGTGTCCCCAACCTTGTCCCCTCCTCTCGGTGTCCCCAACCTTGTGCCTCTCCTCTCGGTGTCCCCAACATTGTCACCCCCCACCTTGGTGTCCCCAACCTTGTCCCCCTCCCCTTGGCGTCCC
>NW_010116038.1:0-201 GCF_000699245.1 Pterocles gutturalis | reverse complement strand
TCCCCTCGGTGTCCCCAACCTTGTCCCCCCCATCTTGTTGTCCCCAACCTTGTCACCCCTCTCTTGGTATGTGTCCCCAACCTTGTCACCCCCATCTCGGTGTCCCCAACATTGTCCTCCCCGCCCGGTGTTCCCCAATGTTGTCACCCCTCTGGGGTGTCCCCAACCTTGTCACTCCCCTCTCGGTGTCCCCAACCTTGT
>NW_010116037.1:24600-34369 GCF_000699245.1 Pterocles gutturalis | reverse complement strand
TTATTTTTATTTATTTTTATTTTTATTTATTTATCTACTTGTAGCAGCAAATAGTTCACAGACCCAGGGATCCCAGCTTTGTTCAGCCTTGCAGGCAGTATAGTGACTCATCCCAGTCTTCTGCAATACCTTCTTTTTTTTCAGGCTTTCCTGAGGCAGAAAAAGCATGTAAACGTATTGGGCTGGTTTGTAATTACTTTATTCGCTCTTCACCTTGGGGGCAGCATGAGCAGTCAGATGTGTTCCTTATCCTTCTTCCTGGGATTGTCAAACTCCCGTTATTTTAACTCAGGGTTAAATCCAGCAAAATAGGCTGGAAGAGAGATGAAATATTTATTCAGGTCATCTGAGTAATATCTTTTAGGGTGACTCATTTAAGACCTTTGAGTTTGGAAATACTGGCCGTAATGCCTCCAAACTCCTGTTTCTCCTCTTGCTGCACCTGCCTGGGTCAGTGCATGGACAGACTGTGCTGCCAGCACCTCTGGGTGACTCCTCAAAGCTCTGTCACCTTTTCACACATACAAATGTGCAGCCCCTGCTCTTATTCGTTGCATATTGGCCCAACACAGATGGGTATCCTTCACTTTTGCAGGTTTGGCTTTGCAACTTGAAAAGTGGTTTTGAAATGCAATCATTTCAGTGGGTATTATCGTAGCCTGTAAAAAGAGATGGAAAAAACAGAATGGCCATCCTCTGGCATCAATCACCCTTCAGGCTGTAATCCCTCTTCTGCAGCAGGGCTACAAATCCCTCAAAGAACCAGATTGCAAGATTAAGGAAGAAAAAGCTGTCTTTGCTATTGGAACTTGCCCAACCATTCTAGAAACACGTTCTCTCAAAAAAACCACATTAGTCTCAAGAGGGAAACTAGGACTGAAAAGAATGTCTTGCCCAAATTGTTAAATTTATGAGCAAAAGAGGAAAATGAGGTGAGCATAGTGTTAAGTCGTGACATGTGTTGTACATTTATTAGAAGATTTAGGGCATATTTGTAGGCTTAAATTTAGGCTTAGCTTTATGGGTCAACGGTATTAAGAGTTTCTTAGCTCCATCTGTATCGATGGGAGAGAAAGAGAGCTGTGCCCAGGCAGTGGTTCACAATAGGAATAATTTAGGATCTCTGTGGTGCTTCCTGCTACCATCCCTCTTCTGCTCTGAGCCTGACTTTCGTGGCCAAAATAATTTTTGGCAAGGGGGGAAGAAATGGGATAACACACCGTGATGGTGGATGTGGCATACTGGATGCCTAGGGAAAGGGACTGGGAAGGTTTATTTTCTCCTGTGCTTCCAAAACCAGCCAGGCTTGACTATCTCTGCTCCTACTGCTGTGCTCTGAATGGATGTGTTGACGACATTTTCAGGTGGATTAGGTGTTAATTACGAAGTATCATTACATTGGCACCATCTAGTTGTTTATAACTCCAGCAAATGTTTTTTTTATGAAACTACACTTCTCCCCTATATAAACCTTAAAGCTTGTGTTAGCACTGTAAGAGCTTATTCCAGTAGTTGGAGAAATAAATGGAAAGACTTGTACGGACCTCAGGAGGTGTTCAGAGCTGGATGAAGTGAACCCTGGCACAAACAGTGATGACACTCATACCAGCGTAGCACAAAAGGAAAAAGATCTTCATGAAGAACAACTTATTGACCTTAAAATGAGATGAATTTCCCTTTAAAACTTATTTTTCTCCACTGTCTGTGAAGGCAGCTTTGAGTGATGGATGGCTTTGCATTTCTTTATGTGCCCAGATCATCCCAGTGTCTGTGGATCAGAAGGCTTAATTATTAATGGATGTAAAATGAATTAATAACAAAGCCTTCAAATGCACCTTTGCAACTGTCTAGGAGGAAGAACACTGTGTTTCTCAGTCTGAACCAGGTATTGCACAGAGTTCAGGGAAATTAAAAAAACAAACAACCACCAAAACCTACTCTATAAAGAGCTACCTGATATGTTTGCACATAAGGTCATACTTAAGCAAGCTTCCATGACTTAGACAAATGGTCTCGTTTGTCCAGGTGTTTGCACAAAAGCCAACACTGGTCTGGCCAGTCAGTAGAAATGTTCCTTTATGTTGGTGACTGGAACAAGACAAATAAAAATAGCTTTTTTCCTGCAAACATGGACCCACCCTTGGTTGTCTCAGAAGTGAATGGTGAGCTATGAATAGCTCTTCACAGATACTGTTAGTCTTTTTGCTTGGTAGACAAATATGTAACATTCCCAAAAGATGCTGTGAAAAGGTGCCCTGGGGTAAAGGGGGGATAATTGCAGCAAGGGTCCAGAGCAGGGTCAGGGGGATGAGTGAAAACAGAGACAGAAAAAATGGTGAAACATGGTTGGCCTTTTGTAACTTTGATTGTGAGTTTGCTCTGTACTTGGAGTGTCTTTTAATTCTCTTTTTTGAGAACCAGAACCACTGGTGAGGTTGCACAGTCAGCTTCTTCCCCATCAGGAGCACCTTTCCCCACCTGTGCTTCCCTCTTTGACATCCCACAGCTTTGAGGACACCATGCAGTTACGCCCTGTGATGTTTTTTTTGGAGTCTAAAGCTCATTTGGAGAAGCATCATCAGCACTGACTTGGGCTGCTGCAAGAAGAGGAGGAGAAGGGGCAGCAGGGAAAGGAAAAAGAAGGACTATGGCCATTTTTGATATGGAATCATAGAATGGTTTGGGTTGGAAAGGACCTTAAAGACCATCCAGTGCCACCCCCTGCCATGGGCAGGGACACCTCCCACTAGCCCAGGTTGCCCAAAGCCTCATCCAGCCTGGCCTTGAACCCCTCCAGGGATGGGGCATCCACAGCTTCTCTGGGCAACCTGGGCCACTGCCTCACTTCCCGCACAGGAAAACATTTCTTCCTGATTTCTCACCTAAATCTCCCCTCTTTCAGCTTAAAACTGTTACCCCTTGTCCTATCGTATCTGTAAAAGCCATCTGCTGCTTAAGGTGGCTGACCCATTTGTATACTATGTTCCTAGATACTATGAGGAACTCAGCCAGGAGAAAAACTCCCATGAAGCCCTTGTCTGGCTTTGGTGTTTTGAGTGCGATGACTCGACTATGCGAGGTCATCATCTCCCAGGGCCGCCACTTCCCTCCCTCTCGCACCGCCTCTTGCGGTTATGGGCAGTGACGTCATGTGCAAGAGTGTTTACATCCTCCTCAAGAGCAACAGCCTACTGAAAATAAAATGTGGGAAAAAATGTGATTCTAGCCACTGTCATTTCAGTTCTTTGATAACAATAAACAAGGAGATAAAATTTTTGTGTTCCCAAGTCACTCACCAGCTGCAGAAATCACAGTTCAACTTGAAGTGGGGGGGATGAGAAGGGATCTGAAAACTGTGATAAAAATGCAGGTGGTAGTGGCTAATGATTCCCTGTCCCATCTGGAGCAAGCAGCACTTGCTATTAGTTGCCATTTCTAGACAGTTATGCAGAAGGAGCAGGAACAAACGGTTTGAGCTTCAGCGAAGAAGCTAAAGGCAGTATCTTCATGTCCAAGAAGATGGAGGCGGTGGAGAAGGTGGAGGGAGTCAGTAGGTGTCTAAACATCCTAAAAGCCATAGATTTGCACTATACCTTCAACTATCATCCTGTTTCTCCCACAATGCCAGTTTCAGCCAGAGTTTAAGGTAAATTTTATCCTGTTTGAGAGCTTCGAAACCGTAGTGTTGCCCTTGGTCTTGTCCCTTGTCACTATCAGTAAATTATGATTCAGATCAATATATTTTGTACCCATTGAAGAAAGATTCCTTATTATGTAGCACTTACAGTCACAATAAATCAAATAAGATTGATAAGATATTCACCAGTGGGTGAATTGCCCTGGCCTAGCATTAGACATCTCCAACTGAGACAGTCCCAGTAGTCCCTTTGTATTCAAGGCAAGAAATAGGCACTTTGGGTGAGATTTTCAGCTGCCTAAACAGAGGTTTGAAAAGTCATTGTAGATGCTGTGGGGTTTCCTTCTGGGAGTACAATTGTCCTTACAAAACGATGTGTATCTGCTGTGAGTCCTGTGTTACCTCTTCTTTTCCCATGTAGATGTCTACAACACCTTGGGGGGTCTCTTGTGGCATTAGAGACAATGGAGTCCTACTAATATGTAATTAATCTGATGTAATTTAGCTGTCTGCTTGAGATGAAATGATTATAACTCTGGTGTATTGCTTATACTGATCAACTCTCCAGTGACTCTAAAGAGAGCTTCACTATACAAGTGCAATCCAGGAAATTAAAACATTATTTTAGCTTCAATAGATTCATAGTAAAGACACAAAATAGAAAAATAAAATAGAAATTTGGCCTGTGAAATTTGCCATTCTTAGCCAGTTTCACAGACCCTGGGCTACGTTGCTTCAGTTTTTGGTGGCCATGAAATTCAGATGTGAAAAAGTGCCCCAACAAAACTCTACATTTGAGACAAAGCGGAGAGGAACACACATCTCTTATCCCATGTGCAGAAGGAAAAATGGAGCAAGCAAAGGTCTGATTTGTTGTTGCTCCCATCTGGAGGGTAGACCTGACATTTCTGTCTGCCAATAGCAATTTATTGTGAAGCAGACCCGCAGGGAAGGTTTCTTCATGCTAAATCAGCCAGTGGAAGAAATGAACCTTGTGTTACAACCAAACAAGAAACTCAATCACAGCCTACACGTCTGGATGTATAAATAATTTAAATATATGCAGCTGCAATTTCAATATATTAAACCAAAATCTCCCAAACAACCCTGTGAAAAAAACAAAATTAACACTCCATTAGTGAAGAACTGAATAGATTTAAGTGAAGGTTTGTTTTTATGACCTACAAGGAAAATTACTGTGTTAGCGATCATCCGGTGGTTGTTCTATCCCAGGTAATATCTCTTTACTGGAGCCATGGTGAAATTCTGCTGAACCCATGTCGCCCAAAAAACTGTTCTAAAGAGTACTGTCAATGAGACAAGGTCAGAAATTTGAAGTATATTACTAGAGGCAGCAAATGTTTTCTCTACTTTTTTGAAAAACTTTGGATTTATATTTTGCTTACAAATGATAACCTTCACTAAGTGCTAATGTGATAAGGGTAACTACATTCGTAACAACAGCAATGTCTTTTCTGGTCTTAAGTATATTTTTATGTTATAATGCTCAAGGTTTCCATATGCAGTGGTCACCAAAAGATTCTTATTACAAGAATTTGTATTCAATATTAATATAGATAAACAAAGAAGTATATATAATTTTTAAGGAAAGATTATTGGGTATACTGTGAGGTGTGCAGGTGTGTATTTCAAGCAAAACTGTAATTGTTGCCACTTTCCTCCTCCAGCTTTCAACTGAAATGAGTTTGCATAGCAGCATCTTCTTCATCATCGTATCTTGATTGGTGTTTTCTCCCACAACACACATTTTTGTTCACAAAAGTTTGTTACTAGGTTCTGTCTTCCCTGATTTGACAGGAACCAGAGTAGCTGTGTCTCAGAAGGTGAAGGACAGTTTTGGGTGCTGGTGGTCCATCCATTCATTGAACGTCCAGGTTCCCCTCTGTAGTCATCCCCTGAGACCTTTCCAGAGCAGTTCACACCCGTTGGGCATCTCTAAATCCCTTCTTTACAGTTTGCATGCAACACACTCTGGGAGAGGAGCTCTTTGCATGGTGAACATTTTACCCCTTTCAAACAGAAAAAAATGATAATTTAAATGTCTGCTCTTTTAGTTTCCAAAGCCCTAAACCAGACAATCTGGGGTTATTCCAGTGTATTATGTCTCTCAGTTGCCTCAATTCATCTGCTGCACCTGGACAGGATGAATTTCCCCTTAAGCTGAAATAACTCCATTGACAAGAACTCCCTAGAAAGGAGTTCAAACGAGTGGCTCTGACATTAACAACTGTGTAAGAGATACATAAAACCGGGTGAGAGGGATTTCACCCAAAAAGTCAATACTACAGTAGCAATTGCTCTTTGCTTTCTGTTTACAGAGCCGACAAGAGTTTTTCACACTCTGGCCCACTTGACAGAGAGAAAACAGTGATTTTCTGTGTGCCATGAAAAGCAGTTTTTCAACTTCTTGTCTTTGCAGAGGGGCTTTATGGAGAGAGACGCTGGTTTTTCCACTTTCACTGGCTAAATTTAACCTGTGGTTGAATGGTGTCTGTATCAGACGCAATCTCCTGGCTGATGCTAGGAATTTGTACCTGCCCTGTGAAGATTATAGGAAGAAAGCAAACCTATTTAACTGAAGTGCTCACATCTAAGGAGGTCAGAACAGGTTTAAACGGGAGTTCAGAATCAACAGCAGTTCAGAACAATGGGAATCTGCATTGCCCGCATCACCAAGTTGTACTGGCTTGTTTTTAATTTGCTTTTCTTTTGGTTCATGAAAAAAAAAACCAAAAACTTTGGCATGAGTTTCTGCAGCCAGATTCTCTGTACTATAGAGAGGACTCTGTCGTTTATCTTCATGGCTGAAGTGCTTCGTACCTGTGTGTCATACTACACTTCATCAGCACTTCGCAAATCCTTGGCTTTCCCAAGTATGTGTTTTTCCTTCTGACAAGAGAGATGTTCCAGCTGAGTGTGTGTGATCCACTTGGAACCCATCTCAAATGCTCCCTAGGAAGTTCTCCCTTGCCCGAGTAACTAGTTCTTCGGCTTAGTAACACCTAAAAAGCTTTTTCGCTGTGAACAGGGCGTACCGCTTCTGATAATATTGAATCTGAAGAATTTCACTCTTATTGGCTTGGGCAGCTTCCAGAACTGGAATATTACTGTGAATCTGAGGAGATCTGAAAAGAATGTTCCATTAATTTACATTCTGCAGTGTAATTAGATTGGCATTTGAATAATGAGAGTTGCTGGATTATATATATCTTTCGTTGATGTTAGGAAAGGTGCCCATTGACTCTTACCACTGCTCAGCTCCAGAGATGCAACCCCTCTGCTTCTAATCACAAAAATTATGTGATAAACTATATATAAATTAATCATCATATTCATAAAAGAAGTGAGCTGATATAGTAGGACATTGCAGCAAAGTTAATTTTGAGCGCTATTTTGGAAACATTACCCACGTAGAGAGATTATTGGAGAGAAGCTAACTCTGCTAAGCCTTCCAATAAGTTTAATTTTACTTAAAAGTTGCCACCTTAGACAACAGAAGCTACTAACCCAACCCATGCTATATTCTGAGCGGGTGACCCAGACTCCAGCTGGCTGGGTTGTGCTGTTTTGTATAACATTACAATGTGTTTCAATATCTTGAGTCTTCCCTAGCTTGAATAAATGTCTAATTTCAGTTGTGAATTAGACAAATCCGTAACGTCCTACACAAGGAAAGAAGACCGTACATCTAAAAGATGTGCCATTTGCAAAATCTACTGAGACAGAGCACAGCTCCCCAGGCTGGTGATTAGAACTGGCCAGGCTGGGAAAGGGGTGGGAGAGCATGAGCACGTGAGACCCAGTTTCTGCCAGTTATAGAAAGTCACAACAGTGCAGGTGGAAAGAACCGAGGGATTTCAAATTCTTCTGTTTAATACCCTAATAAATAAATCAGAAAATAATCAGTCCCATTCAACTACGTACAAAGTAGAAGGACTTGATCTTGAAGATCTAAGTTGTTGTTCTTGCCCTATGTAGTTGCTCTGGCTGTAAGGTGAGTTAGTGGGAAGCAGTACTGTCTTATCTTCTTGTGAGTCCATTTGAGTTCACTGTGACTTTTTTTTTTTTTTTTTTTTTTCTGGAAGTGAAATATTCTTTTTCATATCACAGTTACTTGTTTTCAAATAGTATTTTTATGTTTCTCTTTTCAGGGGAAAAACCCATAGCATGCCTGTTTTAACATTTTGTTCAAAATAAACCATAGGGGGTTTTTTGTGGTGGTTGGGTTTTTTTTGTTTTTTTGGGTTTTGTTTTTGTTTTTTTTTTCAAAATAAACCATGGATCTTGCCAAACAAATGCAATCAGTTATTCACACAAATCGTAATAACTAATCCAGCTGATGAAAGCCAAAGCTTTCCTCTGAGATGAGAAAGCTGGTGAGAGCCCAGAATTGAGATGTACTCTATAATTTTGATTCCAGGCTTTATCCTTGCCCAACTTCGGCCACAATGACAGCAGTCCTCAGAAACTGCTGGTCCCTGGCTAGTAATGGAAACAGTAATGGAGAAAAATGTCCAGTCTTCCTCCCTAAATCAGATAAATGACTGTGATTATAAATAACCTTCTAATTTGCAAACAGATCCTTGGAAATGTGATCGTTATGAACCGAGAAAGGGGTGAGTTCACACTCAGCCAAGAGGACAAGGCTGGGTGTGCTTTGGCAGCAGGAGGATCAGGATGAGTAACTTGCACTCGTGCTTACTGCTGTCTCAGGGAGATCTTTGTGAGATGTGTGTGGACCTTCTCCCATCGTACACCAACACATTTGGCATTTTCTCAAAAGCCAAAGAGCATTGCTGGAAGAGCTCCCAAGGAGCCCTCTGTTTAGACTCCTGTCAACAAATCAGACACAAGGAGAGAGGGCTGGAGTTGAGCAGAGAACTTGACCACACAAGCACTGGCTTGGTGGGAAATACATGATGGGATGCA
The DNA here is from genome assembly GCF_000699245.1 of Pterocles gutturalis. Lineage (NCBI taxonomy): Eukaryota > Metazoa > Chordata > Aves > Pterocliformes > Pteroclidae > Pterocles > Pterocles gutturalis. Next base: position 25,782 of record NW_010116037.1, on the reverse strand, counting down.
ATGAAAAGCTGCACCTAGTCCAAACTAGAAATCACATTACATGCATAGATTTATTACACATAATAAATTCCTTCATTGCTGCAGACAGAAGCCGTGTTTCTATCAGATACCCATATTTTTTAGCTGGGAGCAGTTAAGATGTAATGAAATATTATGGCTTCTAACTGCTTCATGCTGAAGAGTTCAGAGTTAAGTGGTTGATAAGAAACAGGCGTTGATTAGGCTTCCCAGTGACATAAATCTGTAAGGGTTGGGGGAGGCAGATTCTTGGCAGCAGTGGCCAACTCATTATTGGGGTCCTGCTGCTAGTATTTTCCTTCCTTTGTAGAATAAGATTCACACATGGACTCAGGTAAAAAGGGATAATGGGGTGCAACCAGTTGTCAGGTCCTGCCAGGTCACAGGGGAAGATATACAAATATGTGGGTGTTGGTATGACATGGTTCTACCCAAGTTTTTGTCACATCACATAAAGGCATCACTGCGTTGAAAGCCACTGCCTGGCTCCCACCCACACCTCTCAGTTTCTAAGGACTTTTGTGTCACCTGCTGGAAAAGTGAAGGACTCTCCAGAGCTAATGAAGTGCTTGCAGTGCTCACTCACATGACATCTTGGCTAGAGACCTTGCTTTAAATCTCCTTTCTCCTTAATTTGCAGTGGATGTTAAATGACAGGACTCCCGTTTGTCACCCAGGACATCTATCAAGGTATTGAAGTTTTGAGTTGAAATAATTGTCCTCTTAACGTTTGGACAATGAAGGGTGCTGTGGAGTGTCTTTGGTCTTGGTTACCCAACAAGCACACCAAACCTCAGGCTTAGCAATCAGATGTTGTTTTCCTTTCTTTCCCTCCCTCTGCCCCAGCCAATGAGCAATAATTATGTAGAGTTGCTCCAAAAACCAAGAGCAGGAGTGATGGCTGGTTTCAGCATACCAAGGTAGTTCCATTCCAAGGCAGGGACGGACTCATGGAGAAAATTAATCATTGAGCACCTTAAGGGGGGACCTAATGCCATATACATAAAACTCCTGCCTTCTCTGGTCTTGGGCTTCAAGGCCAATTTGGTTCTGAGAATACCACTACTAAGGTAGTGGTACTTCCTATTATGTAGGAAATGGTTATTTTGAGATGTCATTTCAACTTACCTGACTTTGTTCATATGATCCAACAAAAAGTTAAAT
>NW_010116037.1:0-24555 GCF_000699245.1 Pterocles gutturalis | reverse complement strand
AGGTTTTAGGGCTTTCAAAGTGTCTGGTATTACAGCGGTGATGCAGTGTCTAAGTTCTTTGTGCCACAGTCCCTTGTGACCATTGGACAATCCAGAGTCTTTCTGAACTTCTCTGAGGGCAACTGGACTCCTTCTGCATATTGCATTGAGTCACAGTCCAAACTTCATATCCTCAGTGGGAGCGAGTGAATGCAACTGGTTGCATGGGGAGTGAAGATAATTTAACTGCTAAAATCGATTCACTACACAGGAAATTGCTTTAATGTCATGGACATCACGAAAGTCCTCGTCTTGGCATTTTGCCATGGAAACCATGGGGGATCAAAGGAAAAAGATGCCACTGGCCATTTTTAATCACGGCTCTTTCTTATAGAGAATGACGCTTTTGCAGCCATGAAAAGCCACTTCACCACTGAACTTGCACAAAGAAGCTCTAAAAACCAGGCTCAAAAATATCCAGAACATGTGATCACATGTTCTATCAAATTCAGAATAATGGTGCACATCTAAGAAAAGCAATGCTATACTCATAAGCCAGGAGGGGAGGCTCTTGCACAGAGGACACACAGTAGGGATTGAAGCTGCTTGGGTTAATTTTTGCCTCAGACTTCTTCAGTGACTTTCATCAAAGCCACTTACATTAATTAATTTCTGGGCAGTGATTGGAGTTCCTCATATGGAAGACATTTTTTGGCAGTGTGTGATTATCATCACCTCTATAGACACGGAATAAATGCAATTGGCTGATCTTCCCTTTCCCCAGCCTTTGCATCTTGTTTTTCTGATTTCTGATTTAATCCACAGAGGGATCAAGTAAAAGTCAGTGTGCAACATCTTTGCTTCTCAGAATGGCCCAGAGCATTAAACCCTGTGCTTTTAAATTAAAATGGTTAATCCATGGAGAAAGGAGGGACATATATAGTAAAGACTTGTCATCCCTAGCCGTAGATTTGGCCTTTCTCAGTAGTGTGAACAGTGGGTATAAATCAGCTTAAAAAGGGGGTGAGCGGTGGAACTGGCCCTATGGACCAGGAAAAGCTCATTGACCTCTCACTGCGACCTATTTCCACTGCCTAATCTTCACATGCATTAAATAATGTGTCTTTTATACAAACAATTAATGTTCACTTGTGGTTGCCTGCTAGGCATTTCTCCAGCACAGAGGAAGGCTCAAGCATTGTTCCGAGCAATAAAGACGTGAACAGACAGCGCTATGGAACTGGGTGCAGAGCAAGGATGAAACACAGACATGAAGCAGGGGAAAGCTGGAGGGGAAGGTGCAAAGCTAAGGTCACCCTAGGAGGTTCAGGAGGTATCTGGTCACCTGTCAGGGTGGGAAAGCTGTCAGGGATGAGCACACAGTCCTCACAGGCTGAGCACTACTGATGTGTCTGCTGGACCAGGGACCAGTGTACAAGATGCCATGGAAATGGAAAGGAAGAGGGTTAAGTCTTCTATTGGGCAATACTGTGCCTGAAAGAAGTGTTAATTTAAATGGCTTGCTGATGATTTGGAAAAAACTAGCAGAGATTTGGAGGCTTAAAATACCGGTCCACTTCTTTCCATGGAGAGATATTTTCAGCCCAGAGAGTATGGGAAGGGATTTAAACTGACAGATTTGTACTCTACGTTGAAAAGACACAAGGAACTCTGCATTTCATAGAATCATCGAATTCCAGACTCATAGAATCACAGAATGGTTTGGGTTGGAAGGGACCTTAAAGACCACCCAGTTCCAACCCCCTGCAATAGGCAGGGACACCTCCCACTAGCCCAGGTTGCCCAAAGCCTCATCCAGCCTGGCCTTGAACCCCTCCAGGGATGGGGCATCCACAGCTTCTCTGGGCAACCTGGGCCAGTGTCTCACCACCTGCACGGGAAAACATTTTTTCCTAATATCTACTCTAAATCTCCCCTCTTTCAGCTTAAAACTGTTACCCCTCATCCTGTCACTGCACCCCCTGATCCAGAGCCCCCCCATCTCTCCTGCAGCCCCCTTTCAGCACTGGAAGGTGCTGGAAGGTCTCCCCGGAGCCTTCTCTTCTCCAGGCTGAACAACCCCAACTCTCTCAGCCTGTCCTCGGATGGGAGGTGCTCCAGCCCTCGGACCATCTTCATGGCCTCCTCTGGATGCGCTCCAGGGTTTCCCTGTTCTTGGAGAGTGGTTGTGAACTGCTGCAGTCTGTGATGTGAAAGACAGACCTCAGCTTTGGTTTGTCCATCCAGGGTACCAAGGGGATTCTCACGGGGATGAATCTGAATGGTGAGACAGTTGGAGGAACTTCCAGCATCCAGCCTTACTCTTGTAACAATCAATACATGTATATATGTGTGTGCATGGGTGTATGTACTGACAAATACAGGAATCATTTAACATCTCTCAGTTGTGGCAAAAGAACCATAGCGTGTCTGTAATTGCACGATTATTACCTCCATGCATGAGTCCTACCACCAAAAGACATTGCATGGAGCCACCGTGCTCATGCAGTGGTGTTGCCTTCAGTGTGGTGATTTTGGGCATCACTCATGCTGGAGCTGGTACTGATCCTTGCACAGATGTTCTTGAAGAAAGTCTCCCATTTTGAGAGCAATGTGGTCTATCTGGCTAACCTTACAAAGCATGAAATCATTATGCCTAACTGTAGGCAACCTCCTTACCAGCTCACCTCCTCCTCCTTGGGCTTTCCTCTTCTGTGTCTTCTTCAGGACTGAGAAAAATAAATTAAAATATCAGGTGGAACATAGATACCATATCTTCACAATGGTTTTATTGCTTGATTTTAGCAGTGTCAACCACAGAGAAGAACCTCCTCTGAAGCAAGGAGATGAACAAAATACAAAGGAAAACCAGCCAATTCTTTGCATACGTACAGAGTCAGAACAAAATAAATAATATCAGGCAAAAGGCCATGAAACAAGGCAGAGATTTCACCTGTGCTGAGCAAGCAGGCCTGTTCTCACTGGCATGAAGAGTACATCACAAACACCTAGGTACGTAAAAGTCCACAGAGATGGTGATTCTCTGTTGACAGCCATTTTTCATCACTCTTTGCTGTCAAAGCCTATTTACAGGAGGGCAGAGCAGAGGCGCTTACAGTTTGAGAAGAAAAGAGTCAGTTGGCACCAGCAACTGAACAACAGCTTGAGGTGTTCGAAACAAGAGTCTGAAAAATGCACTTTTGAATTCAAAAGTGCTTTTTCAAACTTCATTTATCATCATCATAGTATCAAAAATGTGGTGGTTTTTTTTTTTTGTTTTTTTTTTTTTTTTTTAAATGTGCTATTCAGATTTCCTCTAGGTACAAGTTTACAATATCCACAAAACTGGGTTATAAAACACAAGTGCTCTGCTGATGCCAATTTGCTTGTCCTAAAGGCCTGGATCTCAGAACCCAAATGGGCATTTTATTTCCCTTACAGATCTGTTCCGGAGTTTCCAGTCCCAATGTTTGTCTTCTTCCCTGTGATTTCACAGTATGCTAGAAATAACCAGGATCTCAAACCCAGGGCTCTTCAGTATATAGCACAACACCATGCAAGCAAACAAGGAGTTAGGACGTTCAGGCAGTAGGAGGTGGAAGAGACAGTCCATAAGCCCAGGAAACTCCTAATTCCTCAAAGCCATAGTTTACAACTGTACAGATCTCCGGGGGAAATAACAAGATCAGTCGTCGTAATTATACCTCATCAGACTGGTATGTAAATACTGGGCTTTGAGATGGGGTGAAAAGTTGACTGACTGAAACAAAAGTGGATTGACATCCATGTTGTTCTAGATTTTTGGGACATCAGATTCCAAGTACCAGTCTGGGACTTAATTCTGTTCCCTTTTACACCAGTTTAGCTCCAGAACGATACCAGCAGAGTCATTCCAGATTGATATGGGTATAGATGAGGCCAAGAGCTTGACCTCCTGCTCTTCCAGGGTCATCTACAATCAAGAAGCGTTATGGTCCTTGCCACCATCAGTGCGTGGAAAAGTGCAAAGTTGCATTGCGAGTCAGGGAGCTCAGGACCACAGTCCTTTTCTCCCCAAGAGTTTGGCACATTCATCAATGCAGAGATGCCTTGGGAGGAAGCACAGGGCCATGCCTGGGCTGTGTCAAGATCCTTTCTTCAGCTAAATGCCCTACCTGAAGAGAGACTGGGACACGTGGGGAGGAGGCATGTTTTACATGGGTTTTGGTGTTAAATCTAGATTCATCTTCCAGAGAAGAAGCATTGCTTCTCAGTCTCATTGCTTTTGATACCACATGGACTTCCATAGGGCATTTATCAAACCAAGCTGAATTTGGGCGGACAGAATAACACGAGCTTCACAAAGACACATATTGGCATTTCCAAGTTTGAGAAATTCCCTTCTAGTCTGAAAACATTTCGTATTTCCTGCAGAAACCTGCTATGTTTTGCCTTGTTTAAACACCATTGTGATGGGAGAAGGAATGGAGACAAAATAATCCCACCAAAACCCTTTAATCCCTGCCACGGAGCCAAGCGATGTTCACTCCTGAGCTTTCTTTGCCACTTCATTTGGCTTTTCACTAGGCAGTCTTTTGTTAATCAGCAGGTGCATCTCTCTCTGAAAGTATTTCCATCAGATTGCAGCACAGATTTGCTTTTAATCCCTTTACTCCCATAGCCCTGTGACACAGACACCACCCTGCCTCATTGCTTCCGAGCTGAATGGGAACCAAGAGAGACACTGAGAAAGAAGTAAATCTGCCGATTAGTTAAGGTACAAAACATGTGTCCTCCAGGAACACCTTCCTTGAAAAAAATTTAACTGCTTAATATGCAAAATAGAAAAAAAAAATCAGGTGTTTTGTCTCCTGGGCTTTCTTGGGATCCGTTTTTCGTTCCATAACTGCAGTAACGATGCTGCTGCACATATACCTCTGATTTTAAAAACTAGTTTCAAGTTAATGCCCTGAAATTCTGCAACAGCCTAGAATTTCTTTACTGCTCTTTTTTTAAACCCCAAACATGGTCATATTCTCATTTCTTGCCACAGAGGAAGATAGGTCCCAGCTGAATAGAAATACCTACAGCCTAATGTGAGCATCTTATACCTCTAGACCTTGAGAAAAGAATTTAATTTTTATATTTTAATTGTTCCCTACTTATTAATAATTAGTTAATAGTTTAATCACTGAAACATAGAGTGACTAATTAACAGGAGGGATTTGATCCCTCACTGGTACAAAAAGGGAGTAAACAGTTCCAGGCTGCCTATAAGGGAATTTATCTAAAGGCAAATTCCAGTTTCACGCTGGTGTAATTCAGGAGTCACTGAAGGGTAAGATTGGTGTGAGTGTGATCAGAATTTGTCCTGATTTTTGCAAATTTTGGAGTCCAAATTCATCATTCTCGAACATATCTAAAAGCCTACTGCATCCACGGATGTCTCTTAATCTTATTTTACAGCAAATTAATGCAGTTGCCTTCACTGGAGTCATTCCTGCCTTACACCAGAGGTAAGGGGGTGAGACAGCAGCCGTCCTGAGCGCTGCATCGTGTATTCTGCACGGGTTCAGGACAAGGCTGCTGTCCTTTGGGGTTGCAGCGAGGTCCTTGAACTCCATTCTACTGATGAGTTGGATGAAAACCAGAGGAGACGAGGCCAAGTCATCGGGCCAAATTCCTGCACTAAGCCACTTAAAACGAGGGCTTGCTCCAAATGTCATTGTTCACTTGATTACTCACATCCCCCGAGTGAAAAGCTCTGATTTCACCACTGACTCCTCTGTTCTCCTGGAGTACGAGGCCAACACAGCTGGGCTGGCGGCTCTGCCTCACCCGCACCACTCCTATTGCCATGCCTGTCACCGCAGGTACATTCAGCACAGTCATTCATCTCTCAAACACCCTCGACAGCATAATGGCGAGATGTGGCTGGATGTTCGGTGATGAAATAATTGCAAGCAGGATGCCTGGGGACACTGTTCCTGACATGTTAATGTAGTCAATGTTTTTTGAAGGAGCCCCTCTAAGTCACATCCTATCTTCAGGCTTCTGTGCAGAATGACCTGGTGGTGCAACTCCAGGGCTGCAGAAGGTCCTGTGGCACGGTTAAATAACCAGATGACTTTTTTCCCTGTCATGTCTCTAAGAGACAATCCCATCCCTGCTGCCTTCGGCATACAGTTGATGCTGCCACAGGTTAGCACAGGGCTGAACAGAAGTTGTAAGTACAAAGCAGAACGTCCTCCTGCAAATGGAGTTACAAGCACAGGGAGAGGAAAAGGAAGGTGAAGAACAACAGAGTGAAAATGCACAAGGTGTCTCATTGCTCATGGCTCATGGACCTTCTGCATCAGCAAGGCTGCCTAAAGCAAATGGGAAGGGTTTCCCTCACATCTCACCACGGAGGTTGCTCGCAATGGTGCTTCACTTCTCAACAGCTCTGTGCTCAAACTCTTATTTTGCTTGGCTGGGACCTGGGATTCAATTTCACACCTTGGGCACCTCAGTGCCAAGAAGATGAGGCAGTGCTCTTCTGCAGCCAAACAATAGCTACCACGATAGATGAAGAGGGTGAGTGACTTCACAGATTGATGAATCAAATATTTCACAGACTGATGTTGCTTTCAAACTCTGAACCAGCGAGAGGAAGCATTTTAAACCAAGTGGAACAACTTGGAAAGCTGAGAAAGAGCTTTCCCTTGCTTCTTCTGGGCTTCCTTGCAGCTAGCCATTCACCTGGTGAAATGCAGAGCTGGGTCAAACCCTTGCTTTGAACCAGGGACAGGAGAAAACCTGATGGTACTGGTGCAACTTCTCCAGCACCTTCTGTGTCAGTCCTAATCCATGTTTGAAAGCACTCACCAGACCAGCACCAAACACAAAGAAAGTCCTTGCCTCTGAGAGCCTCATGGAGATGTCAATGGGACCGTTCCTTGGGTGTCAGGGTGTAAGGGCTTCAGTACAACCACCATGGGGAAATTTTAAGCATCCTTTTGGTTTCTCTGGATTTTGGGAATTAGAGAGCTGCTAAGAGAGGATTTTGATGATCTTATGGCATGTCAGTGTTGGATTCTAACTGCTAATGGTACGGTTTTGGTGTAACATAGCCATAACAAAGATGGCTTGCACCTGGCTAGCCTGGGGTCTCATCAGCACGTTAGTTCCAGGGCCATGGAGCTCATTACAACTACCTTCACAACTATCTACCTATCCTCTGAGGTTTTGCAGGCTGGGTAGCCATGGCTACACTGTGACAGCATCTGAGCTAGCTCACTGGAAACTCATGAGTGCACGTCCACCCGTCAGGGCAGGTGTATCAGAGCATCTCATGCCCCTTACTGACTTCAGCCCTCTGTGCTGTTCTCAGTCCTGCATGCGGGGAAATACTTCAGAAGCACAGAGTTCATACAATAACAGGCATAGCCATGGGGAGGGTCACAGCGTGGAACAACCACCCTCTCACAACTGTTGGCAATAAATCACAGATGCTTCAAGCAAGCAAACAAGCAAAACAAACCCCAAACCCACCGAGTCAAAGAACCTTCCCTTCAATGAACTACGCTTCATTCTGAAGAGAAAGAAATCCAGATGATGTTAGCCTCTGGTGGCTAAGCCCACCTTCCTTTCCATGTGCATACATGGGCGACCCAGACTCTGCTTCACGAGGACAGTCCTATGACATGTTACGGTGACAGCAGCCCAATTACACCAATTCCACCCAATCACACTGGTGTACACCTGAGCTGAGCAGGGATTTCCCACCCCACTGTAAAACTGGTGCAACCCCATTCAATGCAGTTGGGAGGGACCCAAACGTGAGCATCCGCATCCTTGTGCTGTCCATCTTCAGAGTGAGTCTGGGATTGTGGGGATTGTCTCAAATGCTGTGCCTGGGCGTGAGAGCTGTGTGTGATGCCCTGCAAACCACCAGCCTGGCTTGTCTGAGCAGGATTTGGTTTCACCCCTCTCCTTTGCCCCTCCACTAAGAAAAGAAAATAAATAAAAAAACCCTATTCCCTTGGTTTTAACAGGGTTTGTGTGCGTTCTTCAAATAGGGATTGCCCCTCTATGGAAACTAATAGGCCTTCCAGAAACGAGGTAAAATACACACGCACATCTTAAAGGTCTAACAATGCCTTCATCATAGGATGAAAGCTCCTCGCAAAAGCTGAAGAAGAAATCAGTTTAATAGCTCCTTCACTCCTTCCTGACTCCTGGAGTGCCAGTTAGGTACTGAGACAACCTTGTTCTGATGAAAGCAATTTTGCTTGCTGCTGCAACGCTAATTTTTTTTTATCTGGAGAGTGGCTCCTTATGGCAGGTCAGATTCAATTAAGGATTACAGGGTTCCACATCTCCCCTTCCTGGCAGTGTGTGCTAAGCAAGTGCAAACGAATTACAGACGAGTTGTTTTTCCCTGATCCCTAATGATCCTGGGTGTATTATCGCACCAAGATCTATGGGGTGAACTTAAAAAGAATTAAAAACACAGCCGTGCTCTGCTTTTGGCATCTGTACCTGGTTTTTATACATGCAAATCGAGTTCCCTGTTCATTAAAAACAACCAAAGAAAACACGATGTCACGAACATAGCGCAGAGAAAGGCATTCACACTGTTCCTTCTCAGCCACCCGCTTTCCCAGAGGGCACCCAAGGGTGCTTGGAAAGCTTTTGCTAGCAAGGATGATGGTGGGCAACCAGCAGAACACACGACAGCACTGGAGCATCCTCCGAAGGGCTTTCCTGGTGCTGCAGCTTTGTCTTCACAGGTGTAAAACGCAGAGATGGGGCCGTACGCTGGCCTCTCCCCTTCCTGCTCATGTTCCTCCTGTCCCTTCTCCCCGTGTCCCCAACTCCGTCTTCGGTGCCTTATCACCACCTCTTATCAATGGGACTTCTGGCACATTCATATGTTTTTTTTCCCTCTGCTTCTTGCCTCCCTCTTTCCTTTACTGGCTCATTTTTTGAAAAAAAGTGCAATTTTTCTGTTTCAGAGATGCCAGTTCTGGTAAAGCCACCAAGGACTCAGGCTCTCCCCTCCCTTACCCCCTGTACTTCATTATTTATGACACATCAAGATCTCCCAGGTTCTCCTCAAGTGACTGGGACCTTTACTCATAGTTATCAACCCCTGAGGGCTTGAAACTCAAGAGTGAAAGGTCTGAAGAGAGGGAGAGGAAAAGTACTTCTCTGCCTCTTGGCTTGTCTGATCTTGTTCTGGATGCCAGCGGCTTTTCCAGTTTTGTGTCCTCTGTTGGCTCAGGTCATTTCACAAGGGTTTGCCATCGTACCACTGATTCCTGGGGATCCTCTGTCTCTCTCCATTTGTCTCTGGGATGCTCAGTGCTTGGAAAACCCTCTCCCCATCACACCAGAGAGAATTCAGCCTGAAAGCCAGAGCACCGGCGTGTCTTTGGTGAGCATTTGGTCAACATGGAGATCTGGGTGCTGAAGTTGGTGCCGTTGCTGCCTAAGGAAGGGTGGTGATACTTCATGTCCGAGCCCAGGAACCGCTCCAGGTGCCACCTCCGCCACTTGCGCTTGAGTTCAGCTTGGACCTAGGAGGTGGAAAGACAAGCAGATCAGCAGAGGGGAGCATTTTCCATTGCTCTGACTCAATTGTGTGAGTAGCAACGGATGACCCACCTACCAAGGGGCCAAGAATTATTTCGTAAAGGTCACTGAACTCAGCCTGGCCAGAACTTTTAGCCACATAGAAGTCACACTCCAGCCACGAAACTACTAAAGCAGAAATCCCTGAGCTTCAGCAGAAAGGTGAGCAGAGGGAATTGCTTATCCAATACAGTGAAGGTGCCAGACTACTTTAATGGCAACAAATTCTACGCTTTGTCCCTACGATTTTTTTTTCATTGCCCTGTTCTTATCCAAATACAAATAATTTAATGACAGATTGTTTGTAAAGCTGTCAATACAGTTGTGCTTTTTTCATAGAAGCTACTTGTTCCTGCTTAGGGAGTTTACATACATTATCTCTTCTAAACCATCCAGATTCTAATCCTGAACAGCTCTGGCCAATGTCCCTCCTGCAGCTTTCCAGTCCAAATTTTTAGAGCTGTGTCTGAGGGTCTCTGGGATCAGCAAGCACAAGAACAGCACAACACCAGGCTGCAAACCCCAGGACTGAAAACTAGGGAAAGGCAAGATCAATGCCTGTAAGGCAGAAGCGTGTTTACCTGGCACTGGTTTGTGTCTAACAAGTCACGCCAATGCCCATATTGGTTTTGGATCATTAGTAAGTTTGTGCGTGGTTCTGCCCTGCTCCGCGCAGCCTTACTGGCAAAGGTCTCTGGTGGAACTGGGCTATCTGCCCTGCACGCCCCTGCGTGATGTACACATGGCATCAGCACGGCTGAAAGCTGCATCGGAGCTGTAAAGGAGCAAATTGTGATTCTGGACACTCTTCCTCTCCCTAGGAAGCTGGAACACAAACCCAGATCACAGCTGCTTCTTTCTTGTCCATGCTCAGTTTACTGAGCTGAATGTGCTCCAGCTGACAGCAGTTCCAAGTTTTCAGCTGCTCACACCTACTTGGTAGCCTTCACGATATGGGTTTAATCAGTCTCTGCTGAATTTCTTACAGGCAGATGGAGCATGGTACAAAAATATCACTGCACTAAGGAGCTTCCATCTTGGCAGTGGGCCTGATTCTGTGGAGGATTCATTGAAATGTTAAGCATGAGTAGGGCTTAGAAGATGAGCTTTATCCTTCCCTGCTGAAGGTGGTCCCTACGGATCAAGGTCATATGGGATTCTGCTGATGCTGCCTCATGTATAAAGGAAGGACTCAGCAGCAGAAATATTACAGTCTGCACAAAAGTCCTAATACGTGTATGAATTGTGCTGGAAAATGGTTGTTTTTCTGGAGTGAGCAATTTGATGTTGAAGCTTCCTGCCAATATGGGAACATCAGGAATGGGATGCTTCTCAATCCTCTCTCCACAAGCATTCAGTTTGCCTTAGCTGCAAACATTAACTGAACAACCTTGTTGATCTTACCTCCCCGTTGAGAAAACAGTAGAGAACAGCCACCACAAATCCCTAGGGGAAAGGAGACAACAGGCTTTAGCACCTCAGAGATTATATTCCCCTAGAAGACAACCCAAACTGCAGCCTTGGAGAAAGGGCACACTGCTGGGGAACTGCTAAGGTGCCCCTTAGAAACCACTTAATTCCATTTTCCTTATAAAAGGAGCAGAGGAGGATTGGTTAAGGTACCTGGCAGCAGATGGATGGGTGTGAGTTCAAAGATTGCTCCAGACTGTGTTTAAAGCCATCACCAGCCAGCTCAGCTTTAAGAAGGGCACTTGGTCATTCAAACTGGGCCATTAGAGGTAACTGGATGGGCTACAAGACCCAGCTTTCCTCCTGGCTGGAACTAGGGAGATGGAACCATGCTCTCTAGTTCACCATCAAGGTCTGAATAATCTTGGGCACAGTACAGGGCTAAACTGTTCCTTTCCCATCTCCCTGCAGTGACACCTCATTTTTTAGAATCTCAGCCTCCACTGAAAGAAAGAAACCAAACATACCTCTAGCCCTCATGGTTGCAAACACTAAAGACCAGGAGTGAGTGTAAGTCCATTTATCTCTCAAAAGAGAGATGTGACGTGATGATGCTGTAGACAGGGACGTTGACTTATTCACCACCGAACAAAGCATACACCATGGACACGTGTGTGGTACATGGTGACAGACAGATCCTGCTTGCAGGATGTGACAATAGAAAGTGACTAGAGCTGATTAATGGATGGATGGAATGGGATGAAATACGTCAATTAGTGCTTCTTTCCACGCAACAGCAGGGCCAAGGTTCACAGCCCAACAAGGGAACTGGCTGAAGTGTGTGGGACGGTCTGAGAAGCAAACTTCATCAGGGCTTCCTGAAGATTAGTGCAGAGGACAGCCCTGTTATCCATCATCATGGGGAACCTGCCTCCTATGCCAATGAACTGGAACCCTGCTTGAGCAGGATCTAGAGGCAGGACTTGGCTTATTAACACAGGAAAAAGTTAATGCAAGTCAACTGCTTGAAGACAGACAAGGCTCCTGTTAATGCCCAGAAAGATATTCCACCCAATTTATCTCATCTTACACCACGTCAATAACATAAACTGAACTGAGGTGCTAATTTTTCTCCCTTACGTACAAAAAAAACCCAAGGCAACTGACTTACAGAGGTACATTTTCTTTTCAGGTGCCTAAAATGAGGAGAGAACATCTCCTTCTGGAATTCCAGGAGGCAAAATATAAAATTACGTTCCATCCTGGCCAAGCTGGAGTGAGTAGCTTTTTCCCCAAAGGTATATGAGCAGTATTGGGCATGTCCAGGAAAAACCCATCTCACGTGTTTGCTTATCCCCTTGTCAACCTTGTTCCACTTCTCCCTGCCGATGGACCTGGTGACTGACTGGTGGCCTGAAGGGTGGCTTACCTGGAACGACCCAACCACGAGCTCAAAGACCAGCTTAACTTCTGCTTTGAAATTGTCAGGGAAGAAAGCAAACATGATGTAGTGAATGCCAAAGAGAGGGATCAGCAGCAAGGTGGACTTGGCCAGCCTCCTGTTGGAAAGACAAACATGAGTCATAAGGAGAGACAGAAGAGGAGCTCAAGGGTAAGGTGATGAGAAATCCTGCAGCTGAGCCCTGTGCAACACCAAGACTTTAATTTCCTGCAGTACATATTTGCTGATTGCCTGGAACATGATGATGTAGCCTGGATCACGCATGTCGAGTGCCTTTGTTTGCCATGAGGAGATGTGATATGGACCACTTACCCTGAGGTCCTGGGAACATCCAGCCTTTCAACAGCAGCCTCAAGCGAGGCAGCATCAGGAGCCTGCCCTCACCCAGAGGGAAGAAGTGTCTGGGGTACAGCGAAAGGGAGGGTGTTGAGATGCCTCCTCACAGCCCAACCCCTCCAGCATCCCTCTGATGAGCTGGGATGCACTGACATGTGGAGCTGGAGCCTTGGCTGGGCACAGTCACTGTGTGGCTGCTCAAACTAACCAAGGACCATGCTGGGAGCATTTCCACAGGCTTGCTTTCCTCCTTGTTAACAGGTCTCATATAAATGTATACATGCTTCTAGCTAAGGCAGAGTGATCAGCCCTAGATTATTTCTACTTGGCCCCCAGACTGCAGATGGCTGGTGATTTCAGATGTGCTAACAACATAAAATGTGACATCTTTATTCCTAGTAACTTCAATGGAGGTATTTCTTTCTCCCTTCTCTCTTCTTCCCCTCCCACCAGAGATCTTTTTTCATCTCTACAAGCTAAATCATCATCTAGCGCTGTCTTTGTTTGCTTGGGATTTCTGAAAATTACAGCTTCTGGGAGAGAAATGGTATGTTTAGCTCAGAATAATGACAGGCTATCGCACAATGAATGTCTCCAAAGGAGGGGGATGAACAGTATTAGTGCTTAATGGCATCAGGCTGGGTAATCAGAGGTCTAATTATGAAGAGATGATAATTTATTAAATCTAATCATTATTAAAATACAGCTGACAGAAATACAATGAAATCAAGGACTTAAGGATGCTTATGGGGGTTTTGGCTCTCTTGGTCACCTACATCCTCCTGAGTCCCACTCTCCTACAGGCTTCTGGAGGAACTGAAGCTAAGGCTGGGATGTTGGAAATACTTCTACCATCTGCAAACCCTTCCCCGCCAAAGTCCCACCAGGCTCAGTCCCCCCAGACCATCTTCATTTATTTGCCATCTGCATAAGCCCACTGGGAAGGCTGATGTGCCAGCTTTATGCAGATGATGCTCATCACTGGATCTCCCAGCAGACCTTTCCAGCTTTCCCTCGGCCTGGCCCAAAGACAGCTTGACATTAAGGCTGTAGCTGGAGGCTGTGGTTCCCCAGGGAATACCTGATGGCTCGATAACAGCTGGGTGCAACTCATTCCAGGCAAAATGAGTGCCTGTACAAAGCTGAGGAACTGCCCAGGAACTTGCCTTTCCCACCACATCCTTCATCAGCAGGCACCTCCCTGCTCATAGCGAGTAGATCCAAAATCTGAGTGCTCTTGGATGTCTTACTCTGCAAGAGGATGTCACTGTCACTGGTGACCATCAGGGTGATGTGTTCCTCCCTGTAAGAAGCTGTTCTGGCCCATGTGACCCACACGAGTGTGATCCAGCCCTAATTCCCCCAGCTCCCAACATATGAGAAAGCAACTCATTTTCTGAGCAGATCACAGTTCAGAGAATATCAGCCCTGGCTTGGCAGAGATCTCTCCTCTCTCCCTGGTCTTTCAGGAACAGTCAATCTAGAGGAACGCAATGCTGCCTTCACTTACCGTATTCACAGAGAGGCTGTTTGCAAAGTCCAACGGATTAGAAAATTTTATCTTATTGCAGACAACATCGGGGCCTCACTTATAGCATATTCCCTCCCGGCGGGACTGTGGCAATGAACAGGGCATAAATACCAAACCTTAGGACCCCCCTTCTCCAGTCTGAACAACCACAAACCAGTCTCTTGCTCCAGCACTAAGCTTCCCCAGAATATTGAGTGATGTTTTATATCTCAGTTTCGCTTCAAGGAAAGGACCCTATGGTCTAGCCCTGTGATTGTTAAAAGCTCAGCACTGCAATGAGGAAAAACATCTTCCCCAGTCACGGTGTAATTTCTCCCAAGAAGCTAAAGCCTGGCTCTACAGGAGGCAGAACTGCTTTGGAGATTGTCCAAAGCTGGTTAAAGCTACCTGCTGGAAGCCATGGCTTCTCAAAAAAACCCCATGACTTCCACTCCCAGCACAGGGTGAGCTTCTTAGACCTACCCTCTCTGACAGATATACATGGTGACAGGCAATTTGGGGAAAACACATCTCCACTAGCCTGCACTGAACCTACTCCTCTCCTTGGGAGTGGATAGGAGTGAACCAATTTGAGTCATGCCCCTTGAATGCATAACAGAAAAGTTGCCCAGAAAACTTTGATGATCATATTGATCTATGAACATGTACAGAATAGAAAGAGATGATTTTTGCTCGAGATTTCTGTTGTGGAAGACAACTTCTATTTGCCTGAAATATTGCTGTCCCATTCTTGCATGTCTCTGCCATTTCTAGAAAACTGTTTTGGGAGACTTGTCTTCTCAGTTTCTAATACATTAAAGCCCACCTCACTGTCTGTAGCGTTAACGGGTGAGTCAGCAGCGCACTTGAACTTCCAGCCTGCAGCTAAACTGAAACCAGTTGGAACTGAACAATATTGTCAATGTGTCAACATGTTATATTTTTTATAAAATAAACAAGAGAAGGAAGGAGAAATGCAAATGAGAGATCCATGATGCTGTTAGTTTAAATCACACTTATCTCAGTTTTGTCTGGAGGAAGCCATACATATCATTAGCAGAAGTTTTTGCTAAGACCTCTTGGGTCCTGCAGGTCAAGTCCCTGAAGCTAGAAGCAGCATTTCAGGTAATAAGGGAACGACATGTAAAAGGATCCAGGTGTCCACAATTGCAGATCACATACCTAGTGGTATTTATAAAGGGGTCTGGACCCCAACGTCTCTACAGATAGCTGTCTAAATATTCAAAACTTAGGACCACACTGAGAAATCCCCTTGGGGGCATCCAGGTTGAGACACTAAAGATTCATTTCCATAGGAAAGTGTGGTGTCTCATGTCCTACTGCAGTCAATACAGTCAATAGAGACTTCCAGATGCCCCACAGAACCTCTTTGGTGGCCATCAGCCACTGTATAAGGGTACAATTCTCCCATAGGTCTTGAGTCCTATATGCCAGGTCCAGGCAAGTATCTCAAATGTCCTCAAGCATCTCATATGGCTTGGACACCTATAAGTGAGCAAATGCTTCATGCCCTAATGGAAGAAGATGTTTTTCCAGGTGGAGAAGGAAGGTGAGGAACTGAAGATGTGAAGATCATTTGTACTTCAGCAGTGCCTCCTGTGTGGCAGGCCAGCGTGGGGAAATCTGTGTTACCTGCCGTGCTGTGTTTATTTACAAGGCAAAGAGAGCTTTCCTGGCAGCTCCTACTTCGCTGGAAAATGTGAAATAAAAAGCCCTGAACCCAAATCTCAGCAAAAAACCCTCTGAGGTAATCTGGGCATAACCCTTCTGATGCATGTTGGCAGCACTTGCTACTGAGATGAATGGGAGCCAACTGCTCCAGGCTGCTGCTTAGTACTAGAACATATTTCAATAGGCTGATTTAATCTACGTACCTGGCCAAAGCTGTTGCAATCCTGGGGGTACAAAGATACAATGCCCAATTGGAAATACATTAGGGAAGGTGATAGAAAGCATGGGGTCTGGTAATGTTGGCGTGTTATGAGGACAGAAAAAGAGGTAATTGGCTTTGGCTGCTGCAGGGACAGGTTAAGGTCAAATACTGGAATTTCCTTTCATAAACCTGAGAATCTCTCGAGGCAGATGAAATGCATAAATTACCATCACTAGAGAGAAAGACTTAGAGTCATGGCTGGTCAGTATTTAAGGACCATATTGATATTGTCTTCTATCTTGCAGAAGGACAAACTGACTTCAGATTCTTCAGGGTACTTAAGTGCACTGCTCCCTCCAAAGACAAAGAAGATTTATGAGCAGTGACCGTGTAGACACTGGAGTTTTTCCTTCTCAGTTCTTTTCTAGGAATCACTTAAGAAATATCCAGGACGGTTGAAGTGCTGAGCCAGGACAGTGGCAAGAGTGAAAAATAAGCCAGTCTGAACTTTGATCCATGCCAACAGGCACTCTTAGAATACTGCAACTGAGACCAGTTTCAGCCACCAAGACAGATGCTGATCTCAGTTGCATGTTGATTGTTATAAACAGCCCCATTAAGGTTAACTTCATATCCTGGGAATAAAGGTTTTACATCAAGCAAAACTTCTGAGACAGTGCTACTTATCAACAGTGAGAAGAAACGCATTGAATTAATTCACTTTAGTTTAAGGGTCTGCTTTAGGGTAAGGAAAATTTGCCACAGATTCTACTGATTGAACTAAGTTTCTAGATCTCTCCTTTTTTGAAAAAGGAGCTGAGGATAACTAGTCCACAAAAAAAAAAAAAAAAAAAAAAGCTACTGTCAACAGATCCTCTTTGTTCACCATCAGGGTCCCTCTGCCTTCAGAATCCAATAAATATTGAATAGACAAAGAAAAATACTACTGATTCATGATCATGACTGTTGCTCTCACTTCATCATTAATCCCATGACAAAACATTCTCGCCTGTCTGTTCAAACTGACATAAAACATGCCCACCTGTTTTAGCAAATGCCCCACTTCATGACTTCTGATCAGCTTTAATCAATTAGCAAATACTTGATTCTGATCAGAGCAGACAGATGCAATACTGATCTAACAGCCAAAGACGTCTCCCAAAAACCCACATAATACCATTGAAAAAGTCTTGGACTTACGAATATTGACTGGTTTCATTGTGTCCAACATCTGGTGAATGCAACTTCTGGACTAAGATACGGATAATGCAAATGAAGAGAATGAAGTTCACCTGTTGGGATGGGCACAAAGAGAGAGAGAGAGAAAAAATTAGTATTTTTCTCCAGTCAAAAGAGCCAATCATTAAAGGGGAATTCCTTTCACTGCAATATTTTTGCCATAGAGCAAGCTGTTGTTAAAAAGCCATGAGCAGAGAACCCCACTCTGGGAGCACATAGTAAACCGACACAGGGTGGCAGCCATCTTGGGCCTGACATCAGCCTGCTTGGGACTTTGTGTCATACATCCCAAGTATGATGATGTCAAACCCATAGAGCACAGCTATGCACGACGTCCTGCTGCACGGGGGAGTGCCGACGACAGGGCGGGAAAAGAGCCTTGGGAGTTAGCGGAGAGATGGACGTCAAAGCCCTCGGGAGACGGTGACATGGGACCAGCCGCTGAGCATGTCAAAGACTGAGGTGGTAAGCCAAGGAAACCAAACCAGAACAGAAAGCAGTATCTACTCAAGCAGGCCTCTACTCAGTGCTATTGGGCATCTCTTCCCTGGAGAGAAGCTGGAGACCTTCTATAGCATGGGATAGACCTCTCTTACACAGAGGAAAACATTCTCTCCTAGGACATCAGACCAGAGGAGTCTAGCTAACACCTAGGTTTTTGATGGCGCTTTCCACTCAAAAAATCTTAAAGTGCTCCACCAACACACTCAAGCAGTGTTAACCTTATTGAATAGCAAACGTGTGGAGGTAGGAATGGCAATTTCCTAAAGGCATGTAGGAGATGGCATGAGCTGAATGAAAATCGATTTGATCTTAAGGTCCTATCTACTGAATCACGCTGTTAGTCATGCAACATATTCAACAGAAAAGCGATGACAGATTTCTGTGGACTCAGTTTAGTTTTAGATTGGTACACAACCTCTTTATCCTTTCATGGTTAGTAAATGCGCAAATGATTCTGATTTTTAGAGACTCAACAACTGGAAGGGATTGTGTTAACCAGCCAATCCGATTTCCTGCAAAAACAGATTGTCAAATTTCCTCCAGCGGTTCCTACATTTATCTCAACAACAGGTGAATAAAGAAGACTGAAGCACATCTCTCATTTAGACACTCACTCGTTTTTCAAAGGCTATGAGTGATTGGAAACTAATTGTATTTCTTGGTTATGATGCATTACTTAATCACTTTTTATCTACCCCGTGCCATTTATCATCATTTCTGTTCATATTTATTTGCTTATAAAAATGGTTTGCGTATGACTTGGTGGCAAATAAAATGTATCAGTTCAAACCAGTATTACCCAGATCAATTACCCTAATGAGCATTGATAGCACACCACTGAAGGTAACATTGGAGCTGCTTCCCACCCTCCTGCCCTGTGTTAAATACTGACTGTGTCGGCTCGTTGTAGTCAAGAGCAAACATGGGCGCAGAATCAGGGCAGTCGTAAGTCAGGTGGAGCGTGACTTATAGGCTTAGTACAGCCTTAGCATTGCGTGGTAGAAGATATGGCTATCAGGCTGCTGGAGAAGTTGTTTAATTTATTTTTCAACCTAGAGCATAATCGTAAGCACTTGATCTCTTCCCAGTGCTTAATATCTTATGTATGTATTTCTTCCTTCCATTGAGATCTAGGTTTATTCCCATGGCTATGGAGAAAATGTTGCACTCCTCCTAGAAGAAACCTGCTGTTCATCAGGCAGCGGTTATCATGCCCTTCTTTGTGACAGATTTATATGGCATCTGCAGAAGGAAAATCAGAAATTGCTGGGTAAATTTTGTCTGGCAATGAGGAAATGATTTATCGGCCAAAAGAAAATACAGACTCACTGATCCAAGGAGTACAGGGTGTATTTCTTTACCAAAAGGTTATCTCAGGAAAGGGAAATACTTTCAATAGATTTATATGATGATATAAATATTTTGAGATGTGTCATCTAAGTATTGTATTTCTTTTCAGTGAGGTGAATAGAGTAAGATGCAATTATTCAACTGCTTCAGTTTGGAATCCCTGTGTGACAAATGCTAGAGAAAAAAAGTCTTTTTGTAAAGGTCATAATGTACGTGGAACAAGAAGAATGTATGTCTAAGAAAAGATTTCTGTTTAAAAGAGATATATTTGGTTTGATTTCTGTGGCTTTCTTTTCCTTCCCTTCCCACGTACTTGTCTTCATTGAAGAAAACTCAAAGCTAAGTTCAACTAAGTTCATTTGATATTAAGTTTTGACTTGATACCTGACAGAGGAAACACATAATATTCAACAAGGATGGAAGTACTCAGTGTTCCTCAGAAGTGTCATGGTTTCTGTGGTCAGCATTGATCATATCCAGAGAAGTAAGAAATCAGCTGCTTCTGTTGATTTATCTGGAAATTAGCCAAGCTTCTCAAGGACTTACTTGAAAAACACACAGCTGGAATCCAGCTTTGTACTGGGCGCTATAACAAGAGGCAAATATCTGGGGGATCCATCTAACCTCTTTTTAGCTAGGTAGAAATTTATGGTAGGACTCATCCTGTTTTACTTTATAGTGTTGATATCTCCAACTGAAAGAGTCATCCTGGGCTCTGCATATGGTCAGCTCACAGAAACAAAAATAAATCATGGTATAATTAATCTGATCGAATTTAGACATCCACTGACTCATTAGACAAGAGGAGATTTTCCTGGATCCCTAAGCACGTTCCTCATCCTCCTCTGTCTACACACACCCATGGCTATGGCAGCAGAGTGTCAAGGGCAGCCACCTGAGATGGGGTGGCCAGAGTTAAATCAAATGAGCTCCACCTTGGGTGCCTAGTCATTCAACCTCTTCCCACGGTCAATGCTTAAAGGTAAAGATGTTTATGCGGAGGCTGGGCTTCCTCATCCTAAGACAGACATTCAATATACGGCGGGATTTTATCTGTCAATGCATTTTTCATGGACATTTACAGAACACTTCTTAACACCCCTTCAACCCCCAAACTTAGTATTAAAGATGGCTTTGCAGCCAGGAGAATGTGCTGATACTTTACCAAAATAGACACCAAAATAGGAGTTTTAATGATCCACCAGAAGGGGGATTCCACTATTTCCTCCCAGCACCTAAAAAGAAACAAAACCAGACTTAAGACATTGAGCAAAGCGAGCAAGAAGCCATGTGCCCTTCTCAGGGACTTGGTCACCCTATGCTAGGTTCTGTGAAGATGACTCAACCTGGTGTGCATGAACAGGGGAGGTCTGAAGTCTCGCTTTGCAGTGGCTTTGAGCACTGGTAGGTACCAGTTGCCCCAGAAATGATGCTGTGAGCTCTCTTCCCCTTGCTAATGGAATAGGCTGGAGGATGTTATGTCAGAGGGAATGTGGATGATTTGCTTCATTTCTCCTACACTGAGGTCTGCTACAAGGGAATGCTACCAAAATCACGGATTCATGAGGCCTCCAATGCTACCCACCATCATGGATGGAGATGTTAAGCACAGAGCAATTGGCACCATCAGAAAAAAAACCCCAACATCACCTTTTGAAAAAGATGAGAGATTATGGTGGGATTAGTCCAAGTAAATCTAACCAGCTGCATGTGAGCTATGGACCTAGTCAGACAAATCCAGAAGGTCCAGGATGTAATTTATTTTAATCCTGAAATCAGAATTGTCTGCAGACCACACCACTCACCTAGGTCACCTGGAACCATATTTTAAAGCCATCAAGGAAATGACAGAATAGGAATGAAGTAGAAATGACTACAATTGCTTGGGACATTTATCTGCAGACCTCACAACAGTTAGGGGATGGAAGGTGTATTTTCAGGACAGCATTTATGAAAATTAGCCTGCATTCATGTTTGAAATAGATTAGTGGAACCCATCGTAGACAATTTCACCTGGATTCAGCCCATCTAATTCAAAATGTTGACAGCACACGTAAGAGCAGATGAAAAGAGGCACTCACGGCACAGTTCCTGAGACCTATTTTAAGCATTGACTTTAGGGTGAAAAGAATTACACTCCATGGACTACACTGACGAAATCTCCACCAGCTATAAAAGGAGACTAGAGCAAATTGCTCAGATACGGATGCCTATACTTAGCCAGGTGCATGCTGCCCTTTCATTTAGAATTAAAGTGGCCCTAATTATGTCTAGTGCACTTCATTTTTAAAATAAATTCAGGCAGTCTGAGCGAAGGTCACTTTAATTTGGAGTTAGAATGTTTAAAGAGAGGCTTAATGTTGTTTAACCAATCTTATATAATTAGGTTTTATTTAATCTCTATTAATTTCCTGTAATTTTTCTCTGTAGGTAATTTTAGTACGACAAAAAAAAAAAATCTATGTTAGGTATTAGCATATCCTGATTTATTTGGCACAAAAATGTAGAGCTTTAAAGCCTACAGAAAATGCAAAGAAGTCTGTATTTTTATTAAGAATTGCTGGAGCTAAGTAGAAAGAGTAAGAAAATTGGTACCCAGAGTGGTTAAATCCTTCAGTCTCTATCTCATATTTATTAACAGAGTAAATAAGGTCAGGTTTATGCAGAGGGAGTGAAACTATAAAATAAGTCAGTAGCCATCAGGAAATGTGTTAGAATGACTATACATCAAAAACACAACAAGAAGTCTGAGCTGCATCTAGTGAAATAAGGACAAATCAGGACACATTTGGAGAGAGTGAATGTACAGGAGAAAATGGTGTTAACCGTGCGCTGTAAATGCAAGAAGCAAGGGCATGCACCACGGGTACATAGTAAACACCTGATTCTGTAACCTTCTGGAGTGTTTTCTCATAAAAGCTCTTCCAATTACTATAGTTTGACTGCTTGAGTAAAAGCATGAAGGAGGGTGGCAGGATCAGACCCTATTTACTTCCATAGATCCTTGGATAGCTCTAATAGCTGCCTCGTTCACTTAGCTGTATTATATCTGCTTATATAAAGTATCAAAGGCAGCTGTTAGGTTAAACAGGATGGAAAACAGATCCTAAAAATCTGCCTGGGGAAAAAAAAAAAAAAAGTTATTAGGGTTTTTCTGTGGGAAGCTTATGGGTGTGTTTATTAGGTATGTGCTGCACCAGCATCTTTAGGGGCAATTCTGCAGGATGCAAAGCTCTGCTCTGAGCACGGGGAAGCTGCTCAGCTGGTATATTTTATTATACACAGGATGAAATGTGGCCATCAGGGTCTGTTCCCAAATTCCCTGCAAATATCCGGACCATGGGACTGGGTAACAAAGAGGGTGAGTGATTGTCCAAAGATCCCTAAAGCAGTGTCTTTGGGGAGACCTTGGAGGGTTTCCTGGATCCTGGGGGCAGGGGAAAGGTTCTGCTCTGTTCTGACTGCCATTAGGGTTAGGGAATTTTTTGTTAGGAAAACTGCAGGGCACTCCTTGTCCTTCCTCGGAGATAAAGGAAGGAAGAATTAATAAAGGAAAGCGAATTGAGTCCGTAGGCTTACCCAACATCAAAAAAGTAAATCCTGACAATAGTCCAAGCAGTGATGAACACGGAGGGGGCACCTGGCAAGAGAAGAGATGGTGTTACTGTCAGAAATTATCATCAATGTTTTCAGGGCTGTTCTCCCCCACTCTCCATCTTCCTGAGGTGACGCCTTCCCTCAAGAATGGGCAAACGCTTCACATTTTCAACGCTCACATGCCAAACAAGCATCATGTTGCCTTTCTCTCCCACTGGCCATGTGAGATGAGTTTCCCATAACTGCACCCTCACAGATTTATCTGTTGCAGTGCCTACAAAAAAACTTCTGATTGTCAAATGCAAGGAACAGGAATCGCTTTAGACATCTACAGTGTGGACACCTGTATGTATCCCAGTCACTACAGGCTCTCTTTAGCATCAACAGGGAGAATCATAGAATCACAGAATGGTTTGGGTTGGAAGGGACCTTAAGGATCATCCAGTTCCACCCCCTGCCATGGGCAGGGACACCTCCCGCTAGCCCAGGTTGCTCAAAGCCTCATCCAGCCTGGCCTTGAACCCCTCCAGGGATGGGGTACCCATATGTACTTCTAACACATGGGTCATCTCAGCTACTTCAGATGTTTGCTTTAGGACAAGAAATATGCCCTTGGACTCCCCTGACTGTATTACCTGGATCTCCACTGACTATAAAGGGAGGCTGGAGTGACAAGTTCACATGTAGATGTCTGTAGTTGGCCAGATAAACCTGCCTCTGCTCCTCACTCCACAGTCTTCTGCCTGGTCTTGTTCCATCCTTGTGGTGCCCTTTTTCTCTGTCTCTCATCTTTGATTACATTTAGATGGGAAATACTCCAGGAAGGACATGTTGTTTTGTTCTGCGTCAGTCACAGTATTGTGTATTACTTACTAGAAGTGCTTTCCGAGTGCAATGGTAATACAAACAGGAAGAACTCTAACGAGTGCGTCCAAATCATTAATTTCTGCATGATCCATTTCACATCCATCACTGATGCTCTTGCAAATGATGGATGACTGAAAGGCCAAAAGATCCTTCAAGCACCTGTCGTTTTCTTGAATTGCCCTTCCTCACCCAAGCAACCTCAGAATACATTACGAGCGCAAGAGATTTCCTTTGATTTAAAATCATTAGCTTCACACATCTTTCTTTAAAATTTACCAGCTCGACTCTGCTGGGCAAGGTTTAAATAAGGCAGGTTTAAATAAGGTCTGACCTGAATAACTGGATCTGAAACAAGGGCTCCTAACATCATCTCTTCTTATGCTTATAGCACAGATAATTGTCTCTCTTCTGCAGTGTGAACCCAGGCATAACTCCTGTCACTTTTGATGGAAGTTACTCTATGGCTAACTGATCAAATCCTGAGTCCAGGCACACCCCCGTACATGACACATTTTTTTTTTCTTTTTTTTTCTTTTCAAGATTCTTCCCCGCTCTAATTATTTCCCAACTTCAGCTATCATGAGCATGGACTAGAAAGCCATTTTGCTTACTTATGCATAAATCTTCAGCTAAATGGCTTAAAGGGGAAAACAGATCTCTGTTTCCTCTTTGGAGAAAGAAGAGAAGTTGATCTGGTACGATTAATTTGCACAAGTTATCAGTTCAACTCTGAGTTACTTTGTGAAGAGTTTTTTTCTGTCTTCTTTGGCATTTTCTTATTTTATTTTATTTTATTTTGTTTTGTTTTGT
>NW_010116036.1:961-1363 GCF_000699245.1 Pterocles gutturalis | reverse complement strand
GGGGTGATGGGGTGGGGAGGGAGGGCACAGCACCGGGTGCTGCGAGGGAAAGACAGGGAGTGGGCAAGGTTTTGGGGGACATGGGGTGGTGGGAGGGGGACATCAACCCCTTTGGTGTTCAGGACAGCCTGGGAAAGCAGCGCAGTGATGGGGATTAGGGACTTTCTGGAAGTGTTACATGTCCACACGATGGCACCAGACCTGGAGCGGCGTCCCCAGGCAGGCATGGCAGGATCCTGTCCCCAGGCCTCAGGACCGTGTGACCCCATGCCTTGGAGAGACGACGGCTTTTTTGGCAGTGCTCCACTTGTGGAGGGCTCTTAGGGTAAGGGCTGTGCAATGGCTCCCTGCCAGCAGCTCCTCTCCGCATCCCTGCAGCTTCGGGTGCTCTGACTTTTGCTC
>NW_010116036.1:0-882 GCF_000699245.1 Pterocles gutturalis | reverse complement strand
GCAGCTCCTCTCAGCATCCCTGCAGCTTCGGATGCTCTGACTTTTGCTCCGGGTATAATAAAGGAGGGAAATGCCTAAAACCTGGTCCCTTGTTTCTCTGCTCCATCCCCTGGTCTCATCTGATGCCCTCTCTCCCTACAAACCTCACCTGGCTCAGGTGGGCACAGAACCTCCCACCTACCCACCCTACCAGCCAAACCAGAGCCTCCTCCCCTGGGAAGGAAGGAGGCAGCGGGTGGGGGAGGCAGAGGCAAGGGAGCGGGGGGCAGCGGGACAGATCCTGCCTTGCCCTCGAGCAGCTGGCAGGGTACATGGGCGTTGCTCAGCAAGGACCAGGATTTATTGCTCTGGGTCTGGCAGATGTGAGAGCTCCAACCATCGTGTCCCGTCCCACAGTAGCCTGGATGAGGAGAAGGGGACAGGCTGTGGGCCACCACAGAGGGCTTGGGAGCATAATGGCTGTGATAGTGGCATCCCTACAAACCACCTGGGTTAAGCCACATGCTGTGCAAAGGTCCCAGCTGATCCTACACAGGCTCAGCGCCAGCAGGATGCTCCTCTTAACTCTTCCCATGGGATATGGGCTCCTTCCTCTCCTCGTGCTGCAGCCAGATTTTCCCCTAAGCCTCTCCCTGTAAGCAAACATGCCTTGGTAGAAGATGAGGGCTCCAAAGGGGACTTTGGGGACCCCAGAGCAGTTTTGGGGTGCCTCTGAGGAAGCTCCCCCTTCACCCATTCAGCAGGGTGGGGCCTTTCTGCTGCTCACAGCTTCGGCTGCTGCGAAGTTTGCATAGGCTCTGTGGGGAGCTTTCCTTGCTGGTCTCTGCAGTGGGCTGGGGGGTCCAATATAGCAGCGACACACACAGCGGTCACCGTGCCATC
>NW_010116035.1:566-4017 GCF_000699245.1 Pterocles gutturalis | reverse complement strand
GGGGCCCCGGGGTGTCGCCCTGCCCCTGGGCTCGCTGTGGGGTTTGTGAGCATTGAGGCTGTAGCGTTGCTGATCTCCGCGTCGTTTCTGCGGCAGGCAAAGGCTGGGCTTTCATCCCGACTGGCGAGAGCCTGAGATGAGCCTCCGTTCTCGTTAAACGCGCGTGTTTCCGCGCCGCACGGTGCGAAAGCCCGTGACTCGGTGGTTAGTCAGAGCAACTCCGCCACCTTCCTGCCGCGCTTTGTTTCCTTTGCTGCAGACATCTGGACAGATCCTCAACACTGCCTTCGTCGGGATGCGCAGCAGAGCTTTGCTCCCAGGGCTCAGAGAAATACGCCTGGAAATTTCCACCTCTGCTACAGGGGGACCATGAGGCAGGCTGAGGGAGGCCGTGGATGCTCGGATCTCCTGAGTTGTGTGACCTTACCTGTACAAATGCTAGTGATGCGCTGTGGCCAAAGGTTCAGAGGTTTTCAAATGTTCCTGGCTTTGTACAGCACTGAATACTCCAGCGTGCTTTGGGGGCTTGAGAACAGTCGCTTCCTCTCACCTTGCCATGTTGTAACAGCTGCCATTAAAGCGGATGGTGAGCTATGACTTCACAGCCGCCAGGAAGAGAAAAAAAAAATTTGAAAAGTGGGCTCTGGGGCAACCAGCTTTTATTCTCTTCTTTATTGTGGAGAGCCCTCACAAGAATGACACCTCTTTTGGATGGCCGTGCACATCTAACCATGGTTCCATTTGGAGAGTGAGCTGAACCGACACGGTACGGAGCCATAGTCACTGCACTAATTTGCTACAATTTACTAATTAGTAAAACTGCAAATCACAAAGGCTCAGGTTCAGTTGCTGTCTTTCCCATCAGTAACAGACAAGCAGAGGCAAAAATAATCTCTTTCAGGACCTCTGAGTGCTAACAAACCTTCACCAGGTTTCTGCTAAACGCCTTTTGGAGCACGAGGTCAGCCTGGGTAGGAAAAAAATTGCAGTGTTGGCTGGTAAATCCACAGGACGCAAAGGATGGGGAGGAAAGCCAGTCGCCCAGGGAGGAAAGCCAGTGGCCCTGGGAGAAATCATGGCTGAGTGAAAGTAAGACCCAGCTCCAAGCAGGGTTCAGGAGCTGCCCAAAGCCAGCAGAGGCAATCCTGGGTCTGGGCCCATGGTTTGGCTCCAGGGCCATCACTCGGGCTCAGAGAGAACATGTATGCAGGGACACTCATGATCCAGGAGGCTCTGCTGAGAGGGACTAAACCTGAGGATAAAACTCTTCCCATCCTTCCTGCCTGGGACTGGAGTCAGATCCTGACCCTGGGAAGCAGACACTTCATGGCCTCTTGCTAAATTGTGCCCAGTTAGAGCTAGTTTCTAGGCTTGCCCCCATTTTTTTTTTTTCAGAGCATCCCTGCATTAGTTCAGTACATCTTTTATTCTAGCTAACAAAGTTTTTATGTCTTTGCTTTTCCTGAAGATTGCCTGGGAAGGAATTCTTCTTTGTGTACCAAAAGGAACACCCTCCTTCTGTGCTTCAAAAGTAGCACATTCAATTCCTCCTGGCCTCCTGGGGAAAGCGTAATTCTCTTCTCCCACCCTATTGCCCGATGGCTCTTGTGATACCAGGTCAATGGCTCCATTTCCAAATCTCTACATGCAAAGCCACTCAGCCTGTCACTATCAAAATCACATTTAAATCAAGATGATGTTTCTAAAAAAGAAAAGATCCCTGCAGGGAAAATTGACTCCAGCATCAAATTTGCAGCTAATTTCCTTCCTACCTGTGCCTTGTGCAGGTAAAGACAGATAAAACAGCATCATTCTTGGGGGGCCACCCACCCTGTGACGCCCATGAGCACTGCAGATCCTCTCTGAAGCCGAGGCAGGCTCTCAGTTGCTCTATGACCTGCAGCAAGTGTGATCTGAAAAGCTGCCACTCTGCACTAGCCTCTTGCTTCCCACGGGAAAACTGGACAAACCCCTCCACCGGGAACACAGCTGCTTGACTCATCCAGCTGAAAAATACCCGGGAAAGAAGCGCTTATCTCCACATGCCTGCTGGTAGAGGTCGTGGCTTGTATTAAACACATCTTTCTGACAGCACGCAAGGGCAGGAGCTGGCCGATGCAAGGAAAGTTTTGCCTGTCAAAAACTCTATCACAAATATGCAAAGCAGCAGGAGCTGAATGCCTCCCCAAGGTGGTGGAGAAGGGGGAGAAAAGTCATGCAGCATGAGTCAAACTTCACTGAGCTCCTGTCGGTGGTGAACGAAGCTAAGCAAGAAAAAACATGACGAACAGCATGCTGGCACAAAGCCATCCATAGTGCTGCTCAGAGGCTGTCCAAGGAGGAAAGCTCTGCTGCTTTCCCACGAACCTTACATTTTATCCTACTATACCTGCATGGGTGTGCAAATCTGTAACTTCAAACAGCCAGGCATGGTGTCTCTTGGCTTCTTCAACATATTCACCACAGTTAAAGCTGCCAGTTGTGAGTGAGATACTTTCTGGGGAAAGGGAAGATTTTGTTTCTCAGAAAATGTAGCTTTTGCTACAGACCTAGGTGATCCCATTTGCTTAGGCAGAGGAGACACGTTTCTCCAGAGGACTCCCTCACTTCCTCTTGAGTTACTTGTCAGCATACTGGAAGTCCATTAAACATGAGCACCAGCATGCTGGATGCTGGTTTTGGAGACATTTCCTGTTTGTTGGTGCTTACAAATATTCAGAAACCACCCTGAGCCCCTCTCCTAGCTGTCATCAGCTGGGGCTGAGAGGCAGGTGGCTGTAAAATTGTCAGCAATCCTATAAAGCATTTTGTTTAAAAAAGAAAAATAAATTAATCCCATTTCAGTGGATTCCATTAGATACCAGAATTGCATTTGGGGTTATTAATTTTAAATGTCGGCGATGGAAAGTCCTATCGATGGGATTGAATTATTCAGCTGAAGTCTGAGGTACCTCCACTTTAGTGAGCCCTGCAGCTGCATCATTAATGAGATTTCTATCTAAAACACCTCCCTTCTGGGTCAGGGAAAAGACACTGACTTATCAGTGGTATTTTAGAGCCTGACTGTGGCTTTGCAGGACAAGAGGTGCAAATGTAATCAGCCACTTGTGACAGGACGTGAATGTAAATCAGCTCAACAGAAGCATTGAGCGGACACGGAGAGCACTGTGGGCCACTGCAGAGCTCATGGGCTCTGGCACCAGCACTGAGCGAGGGAGAGCGGTTGCCCTTCACGCCGTCAGACAGGCAGCCCAGACGGTAAAACCCCAGGTTTCTGTTTCAGCAGCAATTGAAGAAGCCATGTTTCCAAGGGCTCGCTAGCTAGCCCACGAACAAGCAATGGGTTGATACCTCCCAAAGTTACTCCTTGACCTTAAGTAGAAATCCTGTAAGGATGAGGAAAACTTTCCCAGAACTGGATTCCCCACGCTGTTTTCCCCACTGTTTCAGC
>NW_010116035.1:0-535 GCF_000699245.1 Pterocles gutturalis | reverse complement strand
GAACGACATGAATCTACCCCAAGGCACACCAAGCCACATACAGATGGTGATGGCAGCACTGGAAGGGGACCTGGACATGCTTTGGGCAGGGGAAAGAGAAGGGCTGGGGAGGACAGCACTGACAGATGGTGATGGCAGCACTGGAAGGGGTCCCGGACATGCTTTGGGCAGGGGAAAGAGAAAGGCTGGGGAGGACGGCACCGCTGCTTGCCTTGTCTCTCTGAGGGAAGCAGTGCTGCTGTACATGTGGGGCAGGAAGGTGGGGGCTTGGGGAAAAATTGGGGGCTGCAATGGGATAGGGACCCCCACCCAAAGGTGGGGGCCTGACGAGGAGGTGCAAGCCCAGAACTACTTGGCATCACAGTCTGTGACACCCAGGGCCAGGCCCCCCTTCCCGTGGGCAGGTCTCACATCGTGAATCCTACTGCCTTCACTTGTTCCTTCCCCGGCACAGCTTTCGTAGGATCACAGAATGGTTTGGGTTGGAAGGGACCTGAAAGATCATCGAGTTCCAACCCCCCTGCCATGGGCAGGG
>NW_010116034.1:41751-43643 GCF_000699245.1 Pterocles gutturalis | reverse complement strand
CGCCGCGGGCCTGCGCCCCGCTTAATAATCCGTGGCTTATTTTAGCTTTGTAAGCCTGAAAAACCTTGCCCTGCCATGTTGGGGTTGGAAGGCGGCCTGAACAAGAGAGACTTGTGACTGCAGAGCCACTTGTCCCCAAAGGGCACGAGACCTGGGCAGGGCTGGGGTGGGGGCCAGGACGGGGGTCTCCTGCCCGCACCACCCCAGAGACACCCTGCCACCCCGCGCTGGCACCCCTCTGGCCGCTGCCCTCAGGCGGGGCGGTTCCTCTCTCCTCCTGGCCAGCATCTCTGAAACTCTGAGGGTTGCCTGCAGGAAGTCAGGCAGGCAGACACGTAGGCCAAGCGCTGCTGTTAGTTATTTCTCAAGGGAAACCCCGCAGGCCGAAACCTCCAGACTCACTACACACGAAACTAGTTTATGAAGCTGCTTCATGTGGTTATTTTAATACGTTGACTTTTTATCCATGAGTCCTGTTTGCTGGAGCTAGTCCACTACAAGCTATTTTTGGCTGTATTTTGTCACCCTCCGCAGTATTTCTTTAGCTTTCTCTCAAGTGAGCTGTTCTTGACCAGCATAGGACGTGTCCTTCAGTGGTAATTGAGGAGTGTCTGTCTGTGACATTCCCCACGCTTCCATTGTTCCCATCAACAGGCTGAGCATAAACATGGCCACAACAGGGAGAGACGCACAATGCTGTGTGATGGGACTTGGATACCTGCCTTCTTCAGGGGTCATTTGAAAATTTCTGCCAAAATCTTGTGTTTCCTTTAGATTTCTTTGCTTAAAGGTGTGGGAGTTTTCCGCTCCAAAGAGCTTGCTGGAAAGCAAATCAGTATTCTCATTAGGGTTAACGTGTTTAGTTTCCACTGCTAACGTTCTGTTTGTTTTTTCTGTTAGCGTTTAACGGCTGTGACACAAACCGACTCCATATGAGCTGTCCAAGTGTGTCTGCTCGGTGGAAAACAGAACTGTTCTCCTTATCTCACCAGTGTCTGTGGGAAGGAAGACTGAAGGTACAGCAACTTTGGAAAACAAACATACAACACTTGAGGGCAGGACGGCTCCAAAATGCAAACCAAAAGCAGATTCATAAGCTGAAATCCAGAAATCTTGGATTTCTTTATGAAGCATTCAGAGACTTGTGGGTCTTGAAAAACACAGTAAAATAAACAGTGGATTAAACGGAGCAAAACCATCCAATGATATTTGAGGGGGCTCCAAGATGGAACAAATACAGTGTCTTTTGGCACCTCTAGGATAATGACCAGTTGTGGTTACTGATTCAATGATGCTGCTCACTAAAGTAGACTGGATAACCCTGAAGTCTGGGCTAAATTTGAATTCATATAATTATATGCTGCTTGTTATGTTCCCTTCCATTTTCAGTTATGAAAAGCATTTGTTACTTTCCCTAAGCTATTGTCTGATGTGAAATGGTTTCTGTATTTTACAGCACAGGTAGTCTCCTGTGGGAGGTTTTTCATGGGAGGAAACTTCACTGAATTAATTTGTTGTTAGCATGATAAATCAGACCCTCAGTGCTAGCAGTGAAGTATAACAGAGCTAGCAGCGAAGCTAGTGTTAATGTTTCTAAGCGCTTTCTATTCTAGTTGTTGTGGTTTATAAAACCACAGGGACAGTTTTTGTTAAACACCTGGTGGGCTGAGGCAGGGACAGGGAGGGTTTCACTCACCACTTAGGGTCACGGGCAAGAAACCAGCACGACTTGGGAAGAACAAAAAAACAATTGAATTTATTAACTATTTACAACAAGAAGCAAGATACTGAGAGAGAGAAAATACATCTTAAAAAGGCACTTCTCCCCCACCCCTCCCTTCTTCCCAAGGCCCAAAGGCTTTGTTCTGTCCCTTCTCTACCCCCCCGGCGGC
>NW_010116034.1:0-41364 GCF_000699245.1 Pterocles gutturalis | reverse complement strand
GTCTCCCTCAGCCCCCGAGGAACCTGACTCTCGGCAAAGCCATGGCAGAGGCTTGGGCTATGGCAGGTTGGTTCGCAGAAGCCGAGCAGGTGGCTGGACAGCTGGGCTTCTCTGCCTGAGATGGGCTCTGCCCGGGGCCGCGCCAACCCCATTGTTCCGTGCCCCCTCTTCAATATGTTATTCGCAGAGGCGCTGACTGGCTGAGCCCTGGCCTGAAGCTGGGAAACTTCCAGCAGTTTCTCACAGGGGCTAGATCGGTGGTACTCCTTCCCCTGCTCCCCCTCCTGGTTACTAAACCCTTGGAGCGGGGGAGTGGGGGTGAACCTTTAGCACTTACTTATAGGAGCCACCACTGCAGCCCCTCCCTTGCTGCCAGCAGAGCTGGAGTCCAGGGAAACCTTTTGCAGCTACTGACAGGAGCCATTACTGCGGCCCCTCCCTGCAACCAAACCCATGACACAAAACCACAACATAGGTATAGGAGATCTGATGTCTATCATAGGACAACAAATATTAGGGAAAGGGTCTGAAAGTACACACACACAAAAATCCCTCCTGCCTCCAAGAAGCTTTCATTTTAATGAGTTGTTTTCAACCAGCTGAGAATATCCTCCTGTGTCAGCCAATGGCCACGGGTAGGAGAGAAACAGCAAGAACAGTGGAACTGGTGCCTAGGAAAGAATAAGGACAGGACATGCACATATGAACTTTCATCCTAAAACCTTCCTGGCTTCAGACTATTTTTCAGCCCAGGAAGCTGCCTTGAGGTAAGTTCTAGGTATGCCTCAGTCTATCTGCTAGAATTTGGAGAGTGCAAGGGATCCTGTGCCTCTGTCCTTCAGTGACCTGTTGTCTGGAAAATTCAAGGTTCCACTTGAATATGAGAAAAAACTTCTTTATGGTGAGGGTGACAGAGCACTGGAACAGGCTGCCCAGAGAGGTTGTGGAGTCTCCTTCTCTGGAGACATTCAAAGCCCGCCTGGATGCGTTCCTGTGTGATCTGATCTAGGTGTTCCTGCTCTGGCAGGGGGATTGGACTAGATGATCTTTTGAGGTCCCTTCCAATCTCTAACATTCTGTGATTCTGTGACCTTTGTTCAGGTCCAGTACAGGCAAGATTATGAACAGGAGTGTCCAAATCATAAGCATCCTTTGGATTGTTCTCACACCAAAAAATAAAGGAAGGTAAAATACAACATCCCTCCCAGAAGGAAGAGGTCTGTGAGATCCTGGCTTTTATGGGGTGCACAGAGAGTGGGGCTCAAGCTGTGATTTTGCAATAACTTATTTCAATTGCTGGCTTCCCCGTTCTCAGTCACTTCCTTGAACCACCTCTGGCATTTAGTGAACTCTGTGCTGAGCCATGATGATAAATTGTCAGTAAATTTAGCTTGCTGTTGACATTTCTGCTCTGGAACTGCAGTCTAAGAGATCTGATCGTTGTTCACCTATCGAAGAGGGGAGTGAAAGGCGGAGGGACAGTCCCACTCAAACCCACATGCCATACTCTCAGGGGGCAAATAGAAGGGAGTGAGACCATCCACAGCATGAGTTTCAATCTGGGGAGAGTGGATATGATCAGGATTTATAAAATCAAGGCTGTGGGTAGAGTGAATGAAGATTGTTCTCTGAATCCTGCAGTACTAAAACTAGGGGCCACTCACTGAAACCATTAGGAGATTGTTTTAGAAAAGATAAAAGGGAATACTGTTTTTATGTAGCGGGTGTAGTGAACTTGTGGAAATTGCTGCCAGCAGAGGGTTTGGAAGCAGATAGGTCAGCAGACTGGCAAGGAGATTAAACAATTAGGTGGACTACAGGTTCATAAAGAGATAACTAAAAACGATGAGCAGAGATGTGCTCCCTAAAATCCCTAGTGCAGTGATTGTGGATGCTGGAGGAGAGCAAAGGAAATGTATATGCCCGGCTTGCCTGTTCTCCTTAAACAGCATCTCTTGTTATTGGAGAAAGGCTGCTGGGGATAACTGGATGTTGGTCTGACCCACCAGGGCATCCCTCGTGTTCTTTTCAGGGCCTTGGTTTTGTGTCCACAGATATGCAAGGACAAATGTGATGTCGGCAGGATTTTGTATTTTATTTTTTTAAGGTCATGTCTCAGGGTTCTCTTACCTCAGTGAAACCTAATGCTTAGATCACTAACAGTGTGTTGTACCCCATTGAGGAAACATGCAGTCTTAGGACAGTCCACATAGTATTAGCACTTAGAAAGGGACCCTTAGACTAAACTATAGCACTCCTGATGTTGCAGTTTTCCCCTGGGACCCTTCTGCTGCGTCTGCACATAACTTGATGAATATTCATGTCCCAGGAAAGATTTTGTAAACTATGATAGAATTTTCCCCCAGGATATCAGTGTATTTTGGATATATTATTTGAGAGTCTTCTGGTGGAAAATATCTAGTGCAGCTGAAGGAGGGACAATGCCAGATTAGACAGATTACTAGGCATGAATCCCAACCCTTATTTGTATGAATATTCCTTCTGCCTTTAGATAATCACATTAACATCAGGAGCATTGCTTACACAAGTACTGCTGAGAAAAAGTGGTGAACAGGCTTGGGCCCTCAAAACGATATTCTTGTTCCAGCACTTTCCCAGTGAGGCTCTGACCTTGTTTCCTCTTCAGAGCTCATTAGAGTTGGGACATCCAGTAAGGAGGACCACCCACTGCTCAGCGCCCTCCAGTAATGATTACCAACCCAGCTTTTGGACCTATCAGAAGTAACATTTTTAACAGTTCAGACGTTGTTTCTCTTCCTCTTCCAAAGCTCATCCCCCACTTAGATACACGAGGGTATAATAGACAGACCTATGTTTCGTGTTTGGTTGATTATGGAGCCAGATCTTTGGTCTCTGCTGAGGGCTTTTTTTGCTGCTCCTCCGGTGCAGACGAGCCAGAAACCTTCCACAACCATCTAGTAAAGGAGTCCCCGGTGGGTGTAAGACTGGTGTCTCATGGTGTCTGTCATCAGGCAGCATGGGTTAGGATATGTTTCCTGCCAAGCCAGCCTGAAGGAGCACAGCTCAGTGAGACCTCAGGGATCTCGCCTAATAACAGCGTGGAAAAAGAGAAAAAAGCTATCTTAATTTTTTGTGGCTGATAATAGCCAAAAAGGTTCCACAGTGGGTGCAAAGGGAGGATTATAAACATCAGATGATAGAAAGTGTTTACATGTCTACTTTTATGTGCAATTAATCAAGTTTGGAAAAAGTAATTTTCATTTGCACACCTAAAAGGAGAAGAAGTTAAAGTGTTTATATATGTCAGCACCAAACAATGAAAATGTGAGAAAAATAATGCTGACAACACTGCAATTTAAACTCCAGATTTCAGTCCAAACATCTATGAAGGAAGAAGTATTCCATGGAAAAATCATATTCTTGCCATCTTTCTGACCACAGTTACACTCGGTATGGTAAAGCTATAATTACAGCATTCTGAATACAATGCCGCAGACAATGGCCTGTTAGTGTTTTTCCACTATAAACCCTCATCTGAGATTTGCGATTTTGTGAAATACAATTATCTTTGGCTGGGATATCCAGCTACAATCTCAGCCCAGAAATAGATACTTTTTTTTGTTTGTTTTCTTTACCAAGTTCTTCAAAGTTCACTGGTAAGTGTTAGAGCCTTCCTGATTGATTGCATGCTTTTGCCCTGTGTGTACTGCGAAGATGTGTGGAGAGTTTGCTGTCACTGGTAGTGCATCAATGCTGGGCAGCGTTGAGGGCTGTGAGGCTGTCACAAAGTCCACACTTTGGACCGAGCTGCCTACATTTGTGTCAGTGCAGTCTGGGAAAGTCAGGACAGCAGGGTTATAGAAAATTAGCACTGACTAGCATAGCCAGGCATGCACAGCAAAACATGCTTTAGGGAATAGTAGAGTATGTTTTTACAGCTATGGAAGGAGGGAGAATTGGCTAGGCCAACTAAAGGGGTAAAACTGAAAAGATTTGTCTGTCTTACAGAAAAAGCAAATTCTGAGCTGGTGTGTTCCTCAAGGTGAGAAAATTGCAGCAAGGTAACACAGGAATGACAAGGATGAGCTTATATCAGCAAAGGTGAATCACCTCCTGACCAGGCGGATGGAGCATAAGGGGGTAAGGTTGCCTGAAGGTAGCCTAAGGCTCATCAGCATGGTAAAAATCACACTCCAGGGAGGAGACCTTGCATGCATGATGAACATGCATCATGAATCTAATGAACTAGTCACAAATCAGAACATGGGCAGGAGTACACCAGGTATGTAACTAAAAGTTGACCAATGAGCAAGTGTTGTGAGACTTCTTCTTTGCTGTAAACTGTATAAGAGCCTGCAACTTCTCCAAAGAGGTGTGCTAGTTTTTGTGCACTATGGCTTTGCACCCCTTTCTGTACAGAACTGCATTAAAGGTTAGAAAGTGGATCTCGACTCTCATTGGCACTGGCACACCGCACACGAACCTGTTCCTGGATTGAGGGACAACAATCTCTGGTGACCCAGATGAGACTGCCAAAAGGCCTTGCCTGGTCTGACTCCTTGACGCTGGCAATGGAGGGACAGGATGCCTGCGACCAAGTGTGCACCAGTGATTTCATTGTCTGGCCTCAACCCTCTGGTGCCCCGGGGTCAGCGAGTAGTAGAACTGCTAGCAGAATGCCCCAAGACATCCACTGATAACCTCGTGACTGGGAGGGATCCACTGGCTTGGTGAGTACTCCTTTTATTTACAGGTTTTGTGCATTTTTTGAGCAGACAGTCAGACTCACACATAGACACTGGTGTGGCAAGACTGGACTGATAACTTGTGAGCCCTCCTTAGTTGACTGCGTGGTAAAGGCAAGGCTGAATGTGAGCAGCCACTGGAAACGAATGGAAAGTAGCCAGTCCATGTCCTCTTGGGGTGCATCTTTAAGGAATGGCCTAAGTTTGGAGGTGACTCTATGACAAAAGATGAAATGAAGCAATGCTGTAACCAGTGGTGGCTCCAGTATAAATTAGGTGATGGAGGGCAATGGCCAGAAAATGTATCTTTAAATTATGATACAGTTTTGCAACTGATGTTGTTTTGTAGGTGCTCAGGGAACTGGGATGGATTGTTGTATGTTGAAGGGTTTATGTCATTGTTTTGGGATCAGAAGACTTAAGCTGACTGTGGGTTAAAAATTGACCACATTATGCTGTCTGTTGAACTCAAAGTTAAAGGGGAGTGTAATAAGCCTCCAAAAAATTATCCTAGTTTAGAATTGGAGGACATTCAATCATTGGTACGCTCAGTGCCCTGCCATATAATTCGCCTTCAGGGAGCTCATCTGTAACCCAGATGTCACCAGAACAGGGAAGTGTGCCTGTTAACCCCATGAGGGAAACACAGGGCACCTCTCTAAGTTCAGGGGCCTCCTCATTTCCACTGAACAATTTGGCTGATTTGATGAGGGTGGTAGGAATTCTAGTCCAGTTGTCCATCATACTAGACAACAAGTGAGACCAAGTGTCCGGGCTCCATTACAACAGGATCTAGGGACAGGAGGGGAACCTGTCTTCGTCCATGTGCCATTTACTACATCAGATATGTTGAATTGGAAATGGACAACCAAACAGTATTTTATTTTTAATGGGAAAATCCTACCACAGGAAAGAAAACCCAGATGTGTTGGGATAGTGTTGCCACAAGGCTTTAAAAACAGTCCTACGTTATTTGGAACAGCACTGGCCGCAGACCTAATTAACTGGCCAAATTTAAATGAAGGAACTCTGCTGCGGTATGTTGATGACTCACTGCGAGGGGGCCCAATGAAGGAGAAATGTATACAATTAACTATTGATCTGCTAAATCATCTAGGAATGGCTGGTTACCAGGTGTCCCAGAAAAAAGCTCAAATAGACCAACGAGAGGCATGATACTTGGGGTTTGACATTTCCCAAGGCCAGAAGGGCATTGCATCCCAAGCAGAAGGAAGCTGTGTGTGGAATAGCTGCCACAGAACAAAGAAACAACTGTGGGGGTTTCTAGGAATGGCAGGGTTCTGCTGGACTTGGATTCCAAATTTTGGGCTAATGGCAAAACCCCTCTGATAAAGCAACAAAAGGGCCGGAAAATGTACTAGAATTGACTGCCAAGTGTCACAAGGGATTTGATGACATTAAAAAGGCCCTAGTGTCAGCCCCGGCTCTGTAACTGACAAGTATGGAAAAACCCTTCCAACATTTTGTACATGAACAAAGGGAGGTGGCTGCAGGGGTGATGACACAGATGTTTGGAAGCTGGAAAAGACCAGTAGCCTATTTTCCTAAACAACTGGATGAAACTAGTAAAGGATGGCTGGTGTGCCTGAGAACAGTGGCAACTGCAGCATTACTGGTCCAGGAAGCAAGAAAGTTAACCCTGAGACAGCCCCTGATGGTTTTTGTGCCACATGCAGTATTAACTGTGATGGAAGCCAGGGGAAACTGCTGGCTGTCCCCAAGTCAAATGGCAAAGTACCAGCTATTTTAATAGACCAGGACATGAAACAGTCACCGACTAACTGAAACCAGCAACTCTTCTCCCAGCCAAAGGAGTAGAAGAAATCCAACATGACTGGGTGACCCTAGATGCAAGCTATTGCTGATCAAGCGGTACAAAAAATGCCCTTTGTGCTGTGTAAATAACACCCAACTCCAATGGAAACCACCACCAGGAGGAACAAAGAAAGGAATGAAGCCTGGAGAACACTGGCAAATAGACTTTTCAGAATTAGCAAGAAAAGGATTCTATTGATACCTATTAGTAATAGTGGACACTTTTACTGGATGGCTGGGAACCTTTCTTTGTCAAACCAACAAAGCTAGAGAAGTTGTAAAAGTCCTGCTTAAGGAAGTAATTCCTCAGTTTGGAATTCCTGAAGGAATTTCTTCAGATAATGGGCCACACTTTGTATCAGAAATAGTCCAAGGAGTAATGAAGGCCTTAAAGATTAAGTGGGACTTATACACAACATGGAGACCACGGTCAAGTGGACAAGTAGAAAGAATAGACCAGACACTAAAAAGCCAATTGGCCAGAATTTGTCAGGAAACTCAATTAAAATGGCCAGAGGCACTACCAGTAGTTCTATTAAGGATTAGGCCCCCTGAGGCCAGGGAGGGTGTTAGCTCATTTGAATCATTGTATGGTAAACCATACCATGTGAACAAACTGGTGATAGAAGGGAGTCAAATGTATGTGAAAGAGGGAAAATTGGGTCAGGCAACATTTGCTGTCCTTGTCTACTGTGTTTTCCTCTCTCCACAGATATGTCCAGGAACAGCTGCCAATTCCATTAGATGCTCCTGTACATCCATGCTGACCTGAACATCAAGTGATGATCCGGACCTGGAAAGATGAACCCCTAACGGAAATGTGGAAAAGTCCACACATTGTTTTGCTAAATACCCATAAAGTGGTCAAAGTGGAAGGCACTAACCATGGATCCATTACACCGGAGTGAAGACCATGCCAGGAAAGGACAACCAGAACACCTCACCAGAAGCAGGTGCAAAGAAGACTCCATGGCAAGTGGAACCCACCCAAAATCTAAAACTCCTCTTCCGGAAACAAAGAATGAAAAAAATCTTATTTACTATTAATCATAGGACTGAGTCATAAATGTACAAATACACTGCTCACCCATGAGTGGTAGGAGCGAAAACATTTGGAGAAGCCTGTCTAGAAAGATAATGAATGCTTTGTCTAGCAGGGGGAATATCAGTAGAAGATGTGTTCGCTTCTGTGCTGTAGCGATACCTACACCCCTAGAAGTATTACTAATACATTTGCCCACATGTATGATTAGGGCAGTAACACAAGACATGGATCAAGATATTATAAGGTTAAAGGTCAGAGGCACACTCTCAGCAGAAAGATGTGTGAACCTATTGCTGGATTGAGGGAAAACACTGATGTTACTAAAAAAGAAACCCCAAAACCTATAGGATTAGTGAAACTCTGCAACGTGCAAAAACGACTTGTACAGTTATGATTTTAATTCTTTAGTGGGGCTTAGCTAAGGCTCTTCTCTGTTGGATTGTGGGAATTGAGATCCAAATTCAGCACAGTTTGTTCTTTTCACAAACAACTCAAAGGGAAAATATGGTGCAAACAGTGAATACTGATTCCCAAATTGAAGTATAATAGGATGTTTAATTAGAAATGCTAACTATGTAACATCTGCATGTGAAGTCCTGGGAAACAGCTCTAGAAATAACCATATGTGTAGTGCCTTACTTTAAAATAGTTATTTTGAGACAAATACTGCATGCACTTGAGGGGGTCTCACCTCTATTTAGATGTGATTTCGCTAGACATGAATTTATTCTTTACATTAATTTATTGAATATTGATGCTCTGGAAGAAAACATAAAATCTTTGGGCTACAGAGATTTCTGGTTCCTTCAGCAACTTGTTGCAGGGAAAAACTGAGTTTACATAGTTTAAAATAGATCAAAACAGTTTATTGCTTTATTGACAGTATGTAATTAACCAGCAATCAGGAGCTTTGGATATGAGATCAGTAATACATTCTAGAAATTTCTGAACAGTCTCCTATAACTAGTCCCAAAGCCTTCTTAGTGTACACGTACACACACACAGAAACACACGGACACACACAGCCAGAGTTGTGTGCACCCCGTCCCTCATAGGCAGCAGGGGTTACAAAAACACCCGCCTTCCCCAGGATTGCAGGTCCCCCTGTTTACACATGCCTCCTGCAGGAGGTGTGGGTCCTCTGCCTTTATGCAGGCCCCTGCAGCTTCGTTGGCTGAACCACACACCCTTGAGAAGGCTGTTTCCCTCCAAGGTCTGTCCCACCTGTTAAAGGTTTCCACGCATCTTTTATACTTCTTTTCTGTCTGACTCCTGCTTTGTGTCAAGTCTCTTTGTAATTCCCCAGTAGCTCTTCAACCCAGACACACACACACACACTTTGAGCACATCTTTATCTTCACAGGTGACATTATCTGTGCCATTTGCCAAGGGGGGAGCTGTGCATCCCCACCCAGGTCCATAGTGAGGGAGAGCCATCCTTGGGAGGGAAGTGTGCCAGAGGAGCAGGGACAGCAAGGGGCACAGCCAAGCAGCCAAAGAGAGAGAGTTGTGAAGTTGTGGATGTATCCCGCATGGTTGAAGATAATGACAAGTGGGCAAGCAAAACTATTTCTAGGGTCCAAAATAAAATTAGCAGTTGCTTAACTAAATGTATTTTGAACACCTGTTGTGGTTCTCAATAAAGGGATCATAAATGAGATGGAAGCAGCAAATTGGATTGTTGGAAAAACTGTGCAGACAGGGCATCTGGGCCTGGTGCTTCACTGAATGGTGAAGAATTTACATTTCACACTCCCACAGTTTACATTTTCTAAGTTGATAAAGACATTTGGATCATTTTATTTTTTGGATGTTTTACATAAAATGAAGAGCCGTGATTGAAACTGGAACTGGAGTCAGGAAATAACCAGACTGTGTACAATGTGGTAAAGTGCTAACAAATGCCACGTGTTACATGATTAATTTAGTATAAATTCCAGTTATGGACTTGGTTTGTCAGCAGTTGGCTCGGGTTTTGTGATTACTGGCCAATAGTTTAACTGATGATTTGATCTATAACAGAATCCCCAAACTTTTGGGAACAGATGAGAGTCGCATCGATAACTTAATGCATGAAGTCTATGCAGAGCTGTTAGCTTCTACAAAGGACACAGATAAGTTCTGGGATCTTAATGTAGTTGATGAATAGCCTTTTCTCTCAATACAGCATGATTTATGGTGGCAAATCAGGGCGGAGGGATAGAGCTATGTGACTGCTGTTGTTTCAGTATGTCTTCAGGTGGTTTTTGAATTGCAGATAGACATGCAAGGAAAACTCTGGGTCTGACGATAAATGCAGCTGCAAAGTATAGCACTGCTCTTGCCTCTGAGTCAATCTCTAATCACTGTTCTTGGCACATCAGCAGTGGGCCATAGGGAAGGGCCATCTGTCAGGTAATTGAAAATGGACGTACTGACCATCTGTAGGTATTTAAGGTCTCCTGACCATTTTTGCAAGCTGAAGGATAAGCCAGTGTTAGAATTTATAGTGTGTCTACCTATTATCCTCTGCATTTTTCAAGGGAATACAGTATTCTTGGTCTTTTATCTTTCAGTTCTGTGCCCTATCTCTTTATGTCACAAACTTATTTCCTCCTGTCTCTGCAGTTGCCTGTTGGCTGAAAAGAACTCTGTAAATCTTTGTAAGTTTGAGATTTTTCAAAAGATGTTCTATGTAAATTACAGGTCACTATTCTTGCTGGAGCTAAAATACAAGCAAAAACTTTCCCTAAAGCTTTAGGATTTTGAGTGGGCTAAAATGGAATTCAGGTCTAGTTTCTACTTTGCAAAAGTCAGTGAATGCTATATTCGCTTGCTCTCTCTTATCCTTATGGTGTAAATCATTTGTCAAAAGCAAATGACAGCTCTATTCCAGAGAAAAGATGTATAGATATGTAAAGGTACTGTGCCTGCAGACTTCCTGTATGTGCACAGCCATAGCTAGTTAACAGTAAAGAATAGTGTACACTGCTTCTAAGATCAAACTCTTGATTCCATTAAGAAATTAAGAAAGATTTTTAATGGTTACTTTACGCTTTGAACGTTTGAATTTTACCCATGCATTTCTATTTGAACATTTACTAGGTGTGTTGGTGTGAACGAAACCAGCTCTGTCCCATGCATAAACATACACACACACACATAGAGTAAGTCTGGCTTCTTCCAGAAAAAAAAAAAAAAAGGTTGTTTGAATATTTTTGCTAGATATCTTTATAATCCAGGCG
Source organism: Pterocles gutturalis (assembly GCF_000699245.1). Taxonomy (NCBI): domain Eukaryota; kingdom Metazoa; phylum Chordata; class Aves; order Pterocliformes; family Pteroclidae; genus Pterocles; species Pterocles gutturalis. The sequence continues at coordinate 30,532 of NW_010116034.1, read as the reverse complement.
TTCAGATACTGTACGTGTGCCGAGCTCACGTGGAGAGAAAGGAAAGATACAGAGAATTTTTAACAAAAATGCAGTCCCAGCAGGGTCTGAAGTACGCTGCTTTGAAATACAAAGCCAGAACTTCATTATCCAAGCAAAGCAAATTTTCTGAACGTATACAAGATGTTGTTATGGTAAGAGAAGGAAGCCTGTGGAGTTACTTGGACTTGTTTGAAATATACTGAGAATAAAACGTAAAATACATTTACGTTTCAGTGGACGGTTGGCAGAGATCAGAACTAAGTCAGTTTTTCTGAGCAGGACCTGCATGCCCACAGACTAGAGAGAGATGAGGCTAATGGCTCATTTGCTGCTCAGGATTGTGTTTGTTATAGGCGCAGAATGCATCAGCATTGGGAAATAGGGAGATGAGTATGGGATGCAATGCAGAGCACAGAGTGGCTGAGTATGAAGGCTATGCATTTGTGTCCCAGGGAGGCAAGATGGGGAAAACGCAAGGGTATTCCACCCTTTCCACATAACACCCTCCTCTCCCACTTTCTCTTAATACAGAAGTACCAGGAGAAGGGTGGAGGATATGGGAGTTGCTGAGAAGTAGAAAAAGTGGAGAGTGCCTGTGGCATCTGAGGCTAACGGAATTTTTGTCGCAAGAGGTCCTGCAGCACGCTGGGGCTGCGATGCTCTGCACGCCTGCGTGAAGCAGTGTCTTTTGGACGAGGTCAGCTGCCTGTTTGTTTTCAGAGCTGGCAGCTGGCTGTAGTGCTGGGAGGAAGGGACTTTGTCACCTCCCTGTTCCCACCACCCGAAGAGCCTGAAGTGACCTGCCATAAAACATCTATGAATGTTACTCTATCTTAGGGTGGAAGTGTTCTTCAAGACCACAACACCAGAGGCCCAGGATTTAAACCAGCCAGTTTTGCTTTCTAATAGGGAAAAAAAAGAAAAAAAAAATCTGTCTGGATTTTAGTGATACTCTTCCTTCCTCAGGTGCCTTTTATGGTGGAAATGATTGTGCAGATCCCAGTTAGGCTGACATAACTAGTTATCAAACTCATCACTAAAGTAAGAGCAATTCTTTGGTACAATATTGCCTCACAGAAGCTGCTGTTGCCCGTCACATTCTTACTGCTGCTCAGTGGCTCCAAGGGAAGAATTTTGCACCTTTCTTTTTTGGGGTTCGTTTGGAGGCTTTATAGAAGGAGAAGGGAAAGGTGGTTGAGACCCTTCAGCCACAGACTATACAAAGTGCTTGGATTTCCAGCATGCATATGGTGTTCCTAATCAGATTCACACTATACTGTAGCTATGTTATCTCTTAAGTCACTGTCATCTTTTCGGACTATAAGTGTCTAACCTCAGGCCAGTCTATTAAAAGCTCAGGTGATCTGAATTCCCTTTTTACAGCTTTGCATAGAGCGACATTTTAGCTGCTTCTGATGACAGTAGTTTTGTGAGTGAAAAAAATAAACAAATTCTCACTCTTGGTTTTGATTTCAGCCTCTTTTTGAGAAAAGGTTCAGTGCACTCACATTTAAATGTAACTTAAGGTTCTTCTTCCTATTTTTGAGGCTTACTGTTCGTGTATTTTATAGAAGACGGATGTTACTAGCACAGAACAGTGTGGTTGTTATCTATTATACCATGATATATTTACTGAGAAAATTTTAATAAATAAACCACAGGCTTGAACCTCTGAACCCTTCTAAACCAGCCGATTCCCATGGGGAGTTTGGGAGTTTTTATGGATGGATACTGTGTTCTCATGAGAATTTTATTAGAGCTTATGGACTCGAGACTGACTAGCAAGAGAATTTATGAGGTTACATGGGAACTATCACATCTTTCATTCCAACACCCTATGAGTTTATAAAATGAGCCCTTCCTTAAACTGTGTTATTAAATAGAAGAGTTTTAATGCAACTTTAATGAAATATCTAATGTTATCAATTATTTCTCATCAATCAGTGCAGCTGGTTAATTTTACCAGCTTTTCAGTTTTCAGTTATCCTGGGTTAGAGAGCTGGGTAAAGGGCTTTTGCTAAAAGTTGAAAAAAAGGCAGGAGAGGTCATGAGTTACTAAATGCATCAAAGAGCGTTTGTCAAGATGGATAATAGGAAGGGCGAATAATGTCTGTTGTGTATTTGCTTAGCCTCTATTCTGTTTACTCTCTTGAATACTCTCTAAAATTCCTCTTGCTGTTTTGTTTAAATTTAGAACAATATTGAAGTTCTGTAGCTGCTCATTATCCCACTTGAAATTTAACTTAAAATGTTATTTTGCATCATGTAGTTCAGCTGGAAAGCTGCCCAAGCCAAGAATTGAGGTCTGTGGTAGTGAACTACAGAGGAAGTGGTCTAAGCAAGACTCCCTTCTGGGGATATTCCAACATTTCATTACATTGTGTGTACTAATGAGTAGAGCAAAGGACTGAGAGCCAGGAAGGGCAGAGTTTTAATCAAATGACTCATGATATGGCCTTCAGCAAAATACGTGACCTTGTAATTCAGCCATCTCAACTATAGCAGTGGGTAAAAATAGGGCTCACTGTAGTGTTCAGGCAAAGATATGGATGTCCCTGTTTCAGCTGTGTTCATGGTCTGCGGTTTTTTTCTTCAGCTTTGGAATAGACATCATGGGCAGAGAGAAGATCTCTTTTCGGCTACTGCAGAGAAGCTCAAATCAATGTTGACATGTATTCTTCCTTGAACAAGAGCTTTTAAAACTGTCAGATGGAGGTCAGTCCTTTGCTCAATCTGTGAGTGATCAAATTTATTGGTCACAGTGTCAGGTGTCAGGCAGACCAGGCACAAGGAGGATGAAGACACATATTTTGAATGGTGGGTTCAAATTTGATGTGCTCCTGCTGCAGTTTGCCCAACCAGGTGGAGCTGGGAGACTATCAAGGCTGTGCACTTTGGGACACTGGAGCCCAAAGAATGTTCTTTAATTGGTACGTGGAGTGCATCAGATTTCCAAGAGGCACTGGAAATGCTGTCTTGGCCATCATCCCAACAAACTGTGGTTGTTTAAGATGTCACAGGCCTTGCTTTAAATCAAGGGTAGATCTTTGGTACTTAGCCAGCTCTGATCTAGTTAGGAGCAGCCTGCTTCTGCTGCTGCTTTCTGCAGCTCCAGCTTTGTGATAGTCCTTATGGCTGTAAGGACACCTGGGGAGTTTCGGGTTCTCAGCAGCGTGTGAAAGCATTCACCTGTCCCTGAGATTCTTTTGGATGGAACATGCCGTACGGAGGTATCAAGAAGGGCTACCTATCCTATTTCTATGTGTTTCAGGACTTAAAAAGGGAACAGGACTGCCTCACTTTACCAAATTTGGAGCCATCCCTTTTATGTCCATCCCACATTACACATCTACTTGACTGTCCTTCAGGAATGGGAGGAAGAAAACCTGGTGGGATTTGACTGCTTACCTGATCAGCTTTCATACCTTAAAGCCCTGTTGTGATCGCAAAGCACAGGGAGTCAAAGTATCCTTGGTTCTTGGTCTATGGTCTCAGCAGAACGGCATTTTTATGGTGATTGTTCAAGCATAGGGAAAACATAATAAATGTGTCTCGTGTCTCTGATCTTTACTATCTCAGAACAGGAAGGAATGGGCAAGTTAGATACTGTACTGCCTTTGGTAAATCCATTGATCTATGTATTTTCAGATGTTTATGCGGAACAGGTTGACTAACCCCCTTGTGCTTCAGAGAGAAAGTATCCCTGAGCTAGCATTTCACTGATCCTGGGAAGATTAAAATAGGAGGAAATAGCATACAAACAGGACTACAAATCATTGAAATTATTTGTTAAGAGAAAAGCACTAGGTTGGCTCAAAACCAGTCTGGGAAGGCTCTTTGTTGAAGTTACCAAGGTGACCACAGAGCCAGATATCATTTCTAGCCTCCTTTTTTATATCTTATGTCCTTGTATTAATTTGTTTCTCTTCTGTTTGACATTTCACATTCATTGAATTTTGTCCTTTTCTGTTTTGGTTGATGCGAGCACAGCAGTTTGGAGTTGGATCATTATTCCTGAAGGTCTGCAGCAGTTAAGAAGAAAATGTAGAAATGACGGTAGAAGAGAAAAAGCTTTGAAGGTACAGAAAACTTATGAACTCAACTCCTGGCACTTATTAGTGGAAGTTGCGTGCTTTTGAACATCTCCATAATAAATAATTACCATATGGGTGATTTTCCATCTCCTTAAAGATTTGCATCATACCCTGCCTGGTTTTCTGTGTGGTGCCTAACCATTCCTATTGCATTACATTTTCTTAACATTAACAAGGACCAATCAATGTAAGTCCAGATATTTTTCTCACCAAAACATGTTCCTACAAAACAAATACTAATTTAGTCAGTGGTCTTTGGTACAATGTGAGGCCTCTGATGGGTTAATAAAAACATTCTGGATTTATTTTATTCTTTAACAAGAGCTTTATGTTTGTATCTTTTTATCAGCCCATAGCATAACAAAGAGGCTCATTTTGTATCTCTGAATGACCATCAGGTTCTCATTGGAATACATTGCAAACAATGCCGTAAACGGTTAGGAATGGGTGAACAACAGTTTTCATGGGGATTTTTGCTGCCTCTGGCAAATAAAAAATTGTCCGCTTCGTAACAGATGATAGTCATATCACTGGTTATCTGTATCCTCTTCCTGCCAGCCAGTGCCCTAGCAGAGGTGGTGGCTACTGAGCCCGTATCTCTACTAGAACTGCCCTACTTTGTGCTCTGAACAATTATTTCAGGCTCTAGTGAATATGTGTTTCCACAAACATCTGGCCTGTGAAGTGTGTCTGCTGACACAGCGGCATGTTTTTGTTACCCCGTTCAGGTCATCGTCCTGCCTTGCTGCCTCTTTGCCAGCCCTGACTCTGCCAGCTTCCTGGGCGTCTTCCACCAGTGCTACAAAACACAAAGCTTACTAATAATTGTTTTGTATTTTAGAGTTAGTTTTAAATGTAGGAAAATAGATTTTATTGCTGTGGCCTGGGCAGGATTTCTGGTTGCAGTTTGTGCTTCCAAGTGTGCTTCACTGTTTTAGATATTTTCTAGTAAATTATTTGACATTTGTCCTACCTGTCAAGTGATGAATCTCTGTCCTAATTCTGGTGCCCTGTTCATCCACCCTGTTTTTCTGCTAGCAAGAAAAGCACTGTTCTTCCACTACCCATTCACAAAGAAGAAAAAAAGCTGAGGACTTTCTCATTAGCGGACTTTCTCATTAGCGGAGTACAAACTGGGAGAAGGGATGATCTGAGCATCCTTTCAATGTGGAAAACTTCAAATGAAAAAAAGAAAAAATGAGGATCCTCTAAAAGAGTGTTTTCTAATGATAAGTTTTTCAATTGGAGTTTGGATGAAAGAATGGGAGAAGGAACATCCTTTTGTTGAACTAATTAATGTTGTGGAATAGCACAGGAATGTTTGGGAAATACTAACCGGCCATTTTCCTTCACAGCCAAGGAAGTAAAACCCAAGGGAACTGTTGCCTTCTTAATTGTGGAAAAGTGCAGGAGTGCAACTCAAACATGATTTTTCCGTCTTCATTTTAATTATGCGTTATAGTTAAAATGTATTTCCATAGTTTGCAAAAGAGTAGAGAAATTTCAACTCTAGGTCATGAAAGAAATACACATGGAAATTTGCAGAAAGTGTCCTCACTGGGTGCTGCTTTAGAGTATCATTTACATTTTTAAATTTCCCATCCTCAGGACAATTACTTTGCAGAAAGTCTGTTTCATCAAATGCACTTAGAGTTTATAAAATATTCATTAAATATGTTTAAAAATATAGTGTGAGAAAACCTGTTTCTATTGGCACTGCCCTGTTATTCATCTATCTTTTCAGACATGTTGTTGTTGGCATTTTCATCTGTGCTGTTGGCCTAATTTTTAATGAACTTTTAACTGCTAAATAGTGGTTATCAGGGATACAAGAATCAAAAGTATTTAAAATTCCTCATAGCTGAGAAGAATAGACAGAAGTACTGCTCAGCATTTTACACAGTAAGCTGTGGAACAATGAGCTATAATTATCTCCTGTTAAAAACAGCAAAATAAGAAATATGCCAGTTTAGATTTGAAGTTGGAAGCAGTTCAAAAGGTTGAGAGAATTAGATATTGTGGAAATTCACTGCCTTATTTTCCCCTTCATGCCTCTTCTATGTGAGTTTTTTAGATTGTGTGTAGATACTCAAAATTTATTTCTTCTAGAAGCTCCGTCTTCCATCCCCTTGTCATTAACAGTGGTAGCAGGAAGGCTAAGAGAGGCTCAAAAAAATGTCAGTTGTTATTCTAGACACCGAGCAGAACACCTTTCAGCTAAACTTAGTTACATCCAGTTCAAATAGATGTAAGGAACAAGGAAGCATTAGCATCCTCATTTGACATATAGGGAATTAAAATACAAAAATGGCAAGCGTATGGCTCATCTCGCTGACCTGAGCTGCATGCAGGTTAGACATTTAATACTGAACTAGTTGCTTAGCTCCTTCCTTAGTAGAGGCGTACAGCCCACAGTGGTTTACCCCATCTGCCTTAAAAACCTGTATTAGAGTGGATGGAATGGGTTATCCTTTGCATAAGGCTCTGTCTCTTTCTACCTCTCCACTGACTATAAGGCGAGGCAAAGATGAAAATTCTCCTAATCAATTCCTTCACTGTCCATAATGATGAAAACTAGCATAACTGGAGCCCCAGGTCTTCATGAATCAGTCTGGATCAGTCTCAGATTGGCCAACCTCTGCTTATAAGGTTTTCTAAATCTTCAGATGCCATTTTAAAAATATTTTTTAGTCCAGAAAGAGACTCTTTGGATGGGTGGGCTCAGCAGGTAGTGGCTGATGCTTTTTACTCTACCTGGCCTGGAGGTCAGTAACAAGTGAGGTGCCACAGGGGTCTGTCCTGGGACCTGTTTAACATCTTCATCAATGACTTGGAGGAGGTGAGGGAGGGCATTCTCATCAGCTTTGCTGACAACACCAAAGTGAGGTGGGGGGTGACCAGCTGGTTCACTTGAGGGCAGCACTGCTGTTCAGAAGCAGATGAAGAAGATGTCCAGTTTTGCTCCCAGTCCTTCCCTTGCAATGCATAAAGCAGAGCAATGTCCGTGGAGGCTGCCAAGATGGTCAGGGCTGGAACACATGCCCTGTGAGGAGAAGCTGAGGGAGCTGGGCTTGTTCAGTCTGCGGAAGAGGTGGCTTCAGAGGGACCTAGCAGCAGCCTCCAGTGCCTACAGGGAGGGTGTCAAGGAGGTGGAGCTAGGTTCTTCACAGTGGTGCATGGTGGGAGGATGAAGGACAATGTCGTAAGTTGAAACAAGAGACATTCACACTGAGTATGAGGAGAAACCTTTTCCCCACAAGGACAGCCCAGCAGCAGAACCGATTGACCAGAGAGGTTGTGCAGGCTCCATCCTTGGAGATTTTCAAGAACTGCCTGAGCAACCTGGTCTGACCCCATAGCTGACCCAGCTTTGAGGACAAGGTTGGGCTAGAGGCATCCTGGGGTCCCTTCCAACCTGAACAAGTCTGTGACTCTCGGCTGACCATGCACTCTGACTTCTCCTTCATGCCCTTTCTTCTTGTCAGGGACAACAATGTCAGATGTTATGAGGAGAGGAGCTGAGAACAAAACTGAACGCAGCATTATATCACTCTTCTAATCTGCATTGTCCCTCAATTACCGAATCCTCTGCTCAGTTCTACTCACTGCACTACAGAACAGATGTAGGAAAACCATGAAAGATAGAGAAAATAGCACTGTGATGAAAGACTACATCAGCTAGGTTGTGCAGCTTGAAGAGAGGTGCTGGGTCTGGGTGTGCTACAGGCCTAGCAAGTGCTGAATACTGAGGCGATGCTAAGAAGGGAATGATTACTGTTTCTTGGAATACAAGAAATACAGAGCACTCAACAAAATAATCAGGCAGCAAGTTTAAAAACAAACAAGACTTGTTCATGAGTATATAACAACATTGTTCATGAGTATATAACCACATTGTGAAAGATTTTGTGGAGACCAAAAGTACAAGTAGATCCAAGAAGTGATTAGATGAGTTCATGGAAAATATATCCATTGGTACACAGGGATTTGGATGAACTGTCACCTCAGGAAGTTCCTAAAGGCCTGTTTGCTGGCAGTCAAAAGAACACGTCAGGAGAAAGTTCAGCCTGTACATGACCTTGGTTGTGCCCCTGTGCATCTACTGCTGTCCACCACAGAGGAGGGTCCTGTGCTGGATGGACATTGGCCATTCTGACACTTCCCGTTACTGTCTCACCAGTAGTGACCATAGCCTCCTCCTGCTCCCTGATGAGGGTGGATGAAATGGGCAGGTAAAGGGATATAAAGAGATACCTATGCAAAGACTGGACAAACTTGAGCAGCTTTGCATCTGGCTCATGAAGAGTGGAAATGGAAGGTGAGGGTCCCTTCCATGTTAGCTCATGGCATTCCCTGGCATGGAGTGAGCTTCTTGCGGCAAAGAGAAGTAGCTGCTCTGTCCTTGAGAAGCTCCTTCTGTATTTTACACAAACACAGTAAGGTTAGTTGGAATTTGTGTATTCTATGTGAAACATATCCACCTTACTTAAAAGTAAAGTTTCACCCTTCTGCCATTTTCAATTTTTAACATGTAAAATATTATAAGGCCTATGTCAGATGGCAAGCTGATGACAGACTAACAAGACAATGTATAGACAAAGAGGGAAGTGGAGAGTTAAAGATAAAATGCTGGTTTTCTGTGTATTTGACCCCATGCTGAGCTGTAACTTTTTGTTTCTTCCTTTAATCTTTGCTTGGTATCTCACTTGTTATTGTAACTTTGCCTAATTTTTCTCTCTCTTTTCTTTCTTTATGCTATTTCTTCATATAAATACAAAAGGCACAGCAGTAAGCATTAAAAACAGCAAGATCAGAATTACTTCAGTTGGCTTACAGCAGGGATGAATTTTCTCCCCTGCCGTAGGCCGAGCAAAGGAGAGACAAGATGAGAGGAATGGATTTCTTTAAAGTAATCAAGTGCAGACTTCTCACATTCACGCAGCTTTTAAACCAAGTCCACAGTGTTTACCTGTCCACTCTCTTTGTCCATTGCTCTCATGACCTCTTTGGTTCTCTTGAGATGTACTTTGCGTCACATTGAGACGATGGAGATATGGTTTTCTTGGTGCAATTGGCTGATTAGGAAATTACTACTAAAGGCACAGCTCTCTATAGATTTACATGTTGCTTTGGAAAGCAGAAATGAAACTCCACAAAAATGGCACAGTAGCATTATAAGCCTACCCAGCAGCAGTAGTTTCCCAACTTGAAACCAACAACACGAGCAAATTAGGCCCTGAAGTTTAATGCCCTGAATAGGGGAGGGGGAGCGCATGCCCTTTGTATGCAAGCCAGGAACCCATTGCCTTGACAGTCAGTGAAAGTCAGATCAAAAGGCTGTTTGAAAACCCTGGCTTTTAGAAGCAAAGATGGGAAACAACAACCTTCTTTTCTATCTCTGGAGTTGGGAGATAGAAGAAACAATAGCTGTTGTATAGATAGGGAGCTATTTGAATTCTCCCTGCTACCTTTGTGCACCTGATCAAACAGCCAGTGGTTGAAAGGCTGATGTACTTCAGGCTTCCTGCCTGATACGAGCGTGATAAAAATTGTTGCAGCTGGAACATCTAAGAGCAGAAAGCTTAGAAAAAAACAGATCCCAGAGAGGAAAAGTGAGGCAACACAGAGAGTCCTAAGCTGGGACCCTGTCATTCTGGCCTGCTCAGGCTTCAGAGGAAGACCAAGGGGAGGAGAGAAAAGTGCATTTCTCCAAACATGCCTTGGATGGCCTGTACATAAGCTGTATATGCTTCCAGCCCCACCTTACCTTTAACATAACCTTATCGCACTACACTAGTACATCAGCCCCATGTACTCCTCTGCTACAAACAACCCACGCTCAGTCCGGGATCCCACTCTTCTACCTGCTGCTCTGGGATCCCTCACATCCTGCAGCCTCCCTCCCTGGCTGCAGCAGCTGAGATCCCTCATCTCACTACCCTCCACTTCACCCCTATTTTTCTCACATCCGTCCATGTCTCCTTCTTTTTCTTTCTTGTGCCTTCTCCTGCAGCCAGACCCAGGAGAGCCACAATGTCGGTGGCCTCCCGCTGCAAGAGCAGGGTGGAGAGCAGGGCTCTGTCAGCAGCTGGCCTGCGTGGAGGGGCTCACTCAGCAGCTCAGCATAGGAGCTGCCACCAAAGTGGTACACTAAACTCCAGCACTCTACAAATCCACCGTGGAGATATTAAAAATCAACTGGACAGGGCCTGGGGAAACCTGCTGTAGGTGACCCTGGTGTGGGACTAGACGATCTCCTGAGGTCCCTTCCCACCTCAGCCTTTCTGTGAGTATGTAACCACTGAGCTCCAGGATGAAAAAGGCAAGAGGAAGGAAATGAAACTGACTGCCCTGTTTGCAGGTGTGAAGGTGGGGTTTGAACTACATCACTGAGTACCAGGCCTGGTTTTTAACCACTTGAGCACATTTGCTGCCTAAACGAAGTCTCTGTGAAAACCTTGTGATATTTTTCCTCTGAGAAAAGGCAGACTGCAGAAAATATTACTTTCCCTGAGACAGTTGCCCAAGGAGATCCCCCAGTGACCGAGGCTGCTGGGCAGCAGGAGCGAGATGCAGGGGGATTGCTGGCTGGGGCATGAGAAGTTGCGTGGACTGATGGAGGGATGGGAAATGGCGAAGACATGCATGGGGACAGGTGAAAAGCTGGAAGCAAAAATCCAGTTCAGCCAGTATCAATCAATCCTGGCAATGAAACATAAATCAGTACTGCAGGGCAGCGTGGGAAAGCCATGCTACTGTCTGCATTCATTAAGAAAATGAACTCTTAATGCTATGAAAAAGATATCCATTGTAAAGTGCAAAGGAGCAATTTATTTCAGTAAAGGAGATGGAAATTCTATTTAAGGGACAGTATATTCATGTCCCCGTTATAATCTCTAGGTAAAATAGATAAAGTTACTGCATTTTCATGGGGAATGTTGTCAAGACAACTTTTAGTGCAGCTATTTTGAGAAATTTGTAATACCATGTAATTTATGCAGACATGATTTAATATACTTCTACACTGTATCCACTTCCTTGAGTCCTTTAGCCAGTCACAGAGCAATTCCAGCTTTACAGCAATTACAGTGTTGACAATTCTGATTGTGTGTTAGTAGAGATGTGAAATGCAGAGTGCGATCCCCACTAGTTCCTGTCACCACCGGGGAGGGCTGCCCTCTGCATTTGCCATGTTCAGAGGCTGATGGAGATCCACGGCATGGCCAGCATCCATTGGGCTCAGCTGGGGCTCCAAAGGCCATTCAGCAGGTCAGCTTTGCAAAGGCAGCTGTACAGGGCCTGCATACCAGTTTATGTTCTTTTGCTTTTGGTTTCTTTTGGTTTTTAAATCACTACGTTGGATAGAGCATTTGAACACTTGAAAATTGTTCTTCCAACTGGAGCCAAAAAAGAACAGCTGTACACTGCAGAAAGAGTGAGTGGATACGTTTCTCTTTGTGGTCTGGGGACTGAAAGGGCTTTGAATGACATAAGGAGTTTTGAACATATCTAATTGGAATTACATAGGATGAGCATGTTTCAGATATTAAATCACTGTGACTAAATAAGGATGGATTAGACTCAACTTTTTATGAATGCCTACTAATGAACTGCTGTTTGGAAGCCTTCCCTCTTTGCAGTCACGTTGCTAGCAACATTATCAGCCCTGCAAGCTCAGTCATCAGGAAGGTGACTGAAATATCTGACAGCCTGGCTCAGATACTCGTTGTTATTAGGTCTGGTTCTTTAATTTTGCTCTCACATTTTCTTTCACATGGTCTGGCAATTAAGCCGCTGTCCTGCTGACCCAACTACAAGCTGGAGAAAAAACTAAGGCGATGTAAGGTGCTGCTGTATAACTGCCTCATGCTAGGGAATGGACTCATAGTGCTGTTTGCATAAATAGGAAATGTCTCCCTAATCCCAGTACTTCTCTGTCTTTACCAAATTGCTTCAGCAGATTGTTTGAACAAAGAGACAGATGTTCATTATGTTTCATAGCCCAGAGACATATAACATGGGAAAAAGAAGAGCTCTCCATCATTTGCCACGGGGGAAAAAGGCAATACGAATGCAGGCTGTATAACACAAGTTTCCCCAGACATCTGTAGCCCCAAATTCACTTCTAGTACCTAATGTGAGACTGTGGCTAGTGGAGGAATACATTGCTCTTCTGTAGGGATGCTGGGAAGTCATGCAGGTGACCTGACCCTTTATTTGCTTGGCTCTGGAAAGCTCAAGTGTGCCCAGCCTGCACGTTGCAGTCATGCCAGCAGGTCTCCTGCTGCTCCTGGGGCTAGCAAATCCATCCACCTGGCAGAGTTTTCCATTGCAACACAGGAGCATCTAGCTTAAGGATTATCATAAGCTTTCTCTTCCTCATTTTGCCACTTTGTACTATCTGGGTCCTGATCTGTTCCAAATTGGATTATCTTCTCATTCTTTCCGGTGCCCCCAAAATCAGTGAAGTCAATGTTGTGTAAGTGATGGTGAGACTGTACTAGAGAAGATTAAAGAAATGCAATGGCATTTACATGCAGAAATAAAGAACCAATCCAAGTAACAATATATAAGCCAGGATAGAAAAAGCACAAGGCAAAAACAGATGGAGAAAAGAGTACCCCAAAGTAAAGAGAGCTAAAAGATAGAGGGAAGGGGCAAGATAAAGTAACAGAAGTAGCAGGGGTACATGAAAACAGCACACAAAGAAATACACAGTGTGTCTGGTGGAGAGAGCAGTGATCCAGAAGCCACAAGGAAGGGAACGAGAAGATGGAAGACAGCATGAAGTGAGGAGGCTAGAAACATTTGGGAGAACTGAACAGCAGAGAAACAACGTTGAAAGCTAGAGTGTGGGAGGCTTTTCCATAAAAAAACAAGTACAGAAAAATGTGATGAAATTGTGTGCTGAATTCATCCCATTCAGGCTCATTTTCTCAGCAGCAATGATTACCGCAGCAACCAGCGGTTGGAGGAGCTCTCAAGGTCACCTCATCTGACTGCCTGCAGAGCAGAGAGCTTCTCAGAGCCAATAGTGTCTTTTATTTGCTTTCCCTGGCTTTTACTAATGACTAAATATAAACCAAGCTTTTGGCAATATAAGTTGTCTTCTCTGTGAGCAGTAAAAGCATGTGTTAGATCCCAAAGACAAGGGGTGTAGGGTGGAGGTGTGGTAAGTGTATCAGCGAGCAGAGAAGGGACAACGATTGCCTGTCTTTAGAGAGGCGATTTCGGATTGTCTGCCTCTCCACAGTTCACTTGAGACGACAGGCCGCAAAGTGCTCTCTACAAATAAACCTGGCTCTGTCGTAGTGCCCAGTCCTCCAGTGCGAGACCAGACAAATTCCTCCATTTTCTGCTCTTTGGTTTTGTTTGACTGTGGGCTACACAGATAGAAATATGCACAGCTGTGTGGGGTATGTTGTTAACTACACACTGGATGCTTCAGACGTTCTGGCTCTGCTGCAGGTATTTCATTATATCAGTTTGAGAAACACTATTATAATGTAATATAATACAGCCCTGCTCTCATTGTGCATCACTCCGCACGGAAAGTTAAACAACAGGAATGCTTAGGAGACCGTTAACACCACAGAGCAAGTGATCTTGCCTAAGAGGAGAAACAAAACTTGTAACAGTCCACTGACTCAAAGGTTTAATGTGAGTTTGTTGAAAACTGGATGGGAGCAATTTACTCCGAACCCAGTGGGAGTGATGTGCCACAGCTCAACACTGCGCAGAGTCTGCGGCCCCAGCCGTCTCGCTGTGCTGAGCTTTCAGCTTGGGTAATGGTGATAAACTTTGGGGGTTTTTCTTGGTCATCCTGTAAGTGCACCACTGACTACCCTGAAATACATTTTAGAAGTTTCCAAAGTAAGGTAGAAATAGATCTAACCATGGTTTTGATTTTTCCTTCTAAAAGTAGGCACATAATTGCACTTTCTGGAGTTCCTGTTTGCTCGGGCAATAGAAATTTCTGGATCAGAGCATGGCATTTAGCCATGTAATTCACTAGATGCAGGACATCAAACTTTTCCTAACAAGACTGATCTTTTGTATGGGAACATTGCTAAATATAACTCAGCTTCTGTTGTTCTCCACAGTATGACATGAGTAGCTCCATATCAGCTGGATATCAAGAAAACAAAGAGGCAGAGAAAGCAGACTCTAGCAGACAGCAGATCTCTCCCCAGGCCCATCCCCAAAAGGGAGGAGGGTGGGGTACCCTGTGTGAGGACGTCACGACACAGAAGCCAAACCATGAACACATGGCAGGCGCATGGCTGCGGAGCTTTGGCAGCTCAGCTCTCGGTGTGAACAGCCCCAGGAGGGTGCATCCCTGTATCGGCCTCTGTGCCCCAGGCCAGGAGCAGAGGACGGTGGGAGGTGACCCCTCAGCTCAGGGGTGGCTGCCCTGCCGACAGGCCTTTCCCCCTCGACTGCAGGCACTGAGACATCTCCCATGTCCCCATGGAGACAGAGGGACAGGGGCCAGCATCCCCCTGGCTCAACATAGGCAACTGCCAGCATGGACTTCTGCACCTGAGCTGCTGAGGCTGTGCTCTCCTGATAGCCAGCAGCCGTGTAGTCAGTGTGATGAATGAAGCGAGGCTCTGCTTCATCTCATCCTGGAATCAATGTCTAAAATTGCTCAGATGAAGGAAACACTGGCTGTGCATTTATCTCCCAAGTGATGGTATGGAGAAGTAGAAGGGTCTGGGCTCTGTCTCCTGTAAGGTAGTCCAGATAAGCTGTAGCTGCCTATATTGTGGATGTCTCCAGTTATCTGAGACCAGAGTGATGTCAAATGATTTGTCTGCTCAGCTATAGCTCACGAGCCTGCTGATTACCACCCACAAATTCAAATCAGACGCCCTCTTTCTAGCTGGGACAGCCAAGAAAGAGGAAAGGAATGCAGGGAGCTTGGCATGGGATCCACAGGCTAAACAGTCCACACTAGGGATCCCTCAAAAATGGGAGGAGAAAGTCTGTGCTTCTTTCTGGAGGAGATGAAAGTTGGAGCACAGGGATGTTTATTCCTTTCCCTGGTTTTTCTGCGAAGTAGGAGATGGAGGGGGGGGGAAAATTTATTTCTGCAGGCCACAGGTTAGTCAATACATTGAGCCTGAGGTCCAGCTGACTACGTTCTGTAAGGGCTAAACGAGATGTAAAAGACCCAGCTCATGAGATGAGCCTTTGTTTAGATACTATTTTCCAGGGGCACTCAGTAAGCATCACTGGGTTTGCATTGCCTTAATCCTCAACTCCCTTCCATCCAGTTCAGATTGCAGCTCACTAATCCCAGCAACACACATGCTTGACACTTTTTCTGATTTGTTATCAAGCTGGGGAGAGCCTCAAATGTAGAAATTAGTCCACCATGCATTTAGTGAGTTTCCTCCATAAAGCATGGTGCATTACAGCTCGTTACTGTGTCACTGGTTTCCGAAAGCAGCTAAAAATGAAGCTGAAAACCACTTCACATATTTTCAGTAGGAAATCATAAATCTCCCCTGTCATCTTGGCAGCCCTCTTCCTCCTCTGCCCTCCCATGAAATTCTGTTTTCTAAACTGATTTCCATAATTTCTTTCACTGTGAACCTGACTTGCTACTGCTGCTGGTTTCATATATTTTACCATCCTGCAGGGAAAGGACCAGGGAGGTTGCTTTTTTCCTCTTCTCAAAAGTCAATCGTTTATGCCAGTGTTGGACGAGAAGCATCATGTCCTCTTGCACCACCACTTGGGACTGAGGGCTCCTTGAAAGACAGGTCTCAGTTAAAGTTTTGTGAGCCTGCTGAGTGTAGACGAGCACAGATCTGTCAGGTAGACTTTCTCAGACCTGTCCTGGGCTGGACATGTGTTGCACACCACCTGTGATCTCCAGCGAATGAACGTGCTGATGCTTCCCTTGCCCTTGGTCAATCCCGTTCAGTGAGTTCCTGGCATCTCCTCTGTGCCAGGGGTGACCAGGGACAGCAGTGACAGTAAAACGTGAAGATCAGCTCACTGCCCTTTCCCCCTTGCTGATAATGGGTAAGTAGAGACGGCAGCGAGCTGGGATCTCCCGGGTCACCACGAGATGGTGGTAAATGCTAGCGCTGGGCCGGCGCCGCAGCATCGCCTGCTGAGCGCCCGCTGCCCTTTCCTCCTCCAGCAAACCCCTACTGCAGTGACAGATTTCTGCTGGGCATCTGCACTGCTGGCAACACACTCTGTTTTCATTATAGTTGTCTCTCTTTCTGACTCCTTTACCCTTTTATGTCACAGTTGCTACCCCAGAGGTTTAGGTTTTCCCTCCCCATTTACCCCTTGTTACCAGTTACCAGTACTGCTGTTCTCCCTGTGGCTAGATCTGGAGTCGACCTTTCCGCTGCAGTCCCTTCTGCATTTGCAGTTTTACGTGGAAAAATATGGAAGAATGGAAAAAAAACCCCCAACCCTTAGTTGTTATGCCCAAACACACGTGCAGTCCGTGTGCCAGGCTGCGGGCATGCGAGGTGTGCACGGGCAGGACCCCCATGGGCAGATGCCACAAGATGCACTGCTGCAGTCCCGGAGCGTGCTTGGCATCAGCCTGTGCTTGCTGCCAAATAATAAATAGCCTCTAATCCTTACAGCTCCAGCCCCTTTCAACTCTAACCCCTTGGCTTATAAACTGTAATATCTCTTCCAGTCCTTCGGCATAGCTCAATGCAGGAGCTTCACCCAGGTAAGAATTTGGTGTGAACTATTTCAAAAAACCCCAGGTGGCCCTGGGGACAGAGGGTAGGGTCAGACAGGGCGTCCAGCTAGAAGCTCCTGCCTCCAGAGGAGGCTGAGCTTGCAGGGACAGGGTGTCACCCACTGGTGGCTGTGGGTGGCTTGCTGAGAGGACAGGCAAGATTGAGCTCATTTGCACAGGGACAAGTAGCTGGTACCCCAGTGGTCATCGCTGCAGCCTGGCCAGGGATAACTTTAGAAGTGACATGAAGGCAAGTTTCCCACGGCAGAGGAAAGGAGAGGGAACTCCACAGGGCTGTGCTAGCCGAGTGCCGTGGGAGCGGATATGAGCACAGGGAGGCTCGTGTCAGGCAACATGTAAGACAGCACCCACACTGCATGTGTCAGCTGGGCCCAAATTCTGAGGTTTAATCCAAGATGCTGGCTGAGCCACTGCTGTTGTGAACAAATTAGGTCCTAACAAACACTGGACAAGCCTCTTGGCTCATACTTGCTGCCTCCTGCCTGAGACCTCTGCTCTTTGCATGAAGTTGCTCCTTGGCTCTGCTCCTGTGCAAACTCAGCAGAGCCCCTTGGATGGCAGGTGGTGTAAGAGGACCTCTTTGATCCAGAAAAGAGAAGAACGTAAGACTTGGCAGAGCGCTGGGGTCTTACAGACCTGCCTCTCACAACTGACTCGCACAGCATGCATAAATATGCAACACCCAGCTGCCCTGGCAGGCCAGCTGCTTCTCATAGGAGCTGTGGAGGATGCTGAAACCCCAAAAAGGAGCTTCATGAGCCTGAACATATGAGCTAGATGCTATTGCTGAACACGTCATACTGGCATACTGTATGATGGGGGAACTGTGTGCTGCAGGGGCTGCTTAATGACAGAAAGCTTTTTTCTTTTTAATGAAGGGCTGCGTTGTTCCCTCAGCCTTAAGTCTCATGTTTCTAAGGCATTCTATAATCAAACTACCAAACTTCTTCCAGGCAGAAGTTAGTAATATTAGCCAGCCAGGTTGGTTACAGCAACACTGAGCTCTCCTGGGTTGCAGGACTGATTCTGAGCACTTCAGAGACACATCAGACAGTGAAGGTGTACTCAGGAACAGCTGTTAGAAATTAATACTCAGTGAACAAAATACAGCATTTACCTACACGATATCGTGTATGGAATATCTAAGCAAAACACTTCGATATTCTGTACATGACTTAGCTACTCTCTGCTTCACCCCTTTGGTTTAGTTAAACCTTTATATCCTCATTTGTCCAGCCAGGCTGGCTTGGCATATTACCGAGTTTGGCTCAAGCAGCCAAACTTCATTACACGGAAAGCGGAATCTGAGATACGTGCAGCCATAAAATGGATTCGCTGAAGACACCCAGTTAGAAACAAAGACTGAATCAAATCTGGTCCAAACCACAACCAATCCCACATCAATCCTTGAGTCCAAATTTTCTCAGAGTTCAAGGTTGAGGGAGGGAAAGATGCAAGTTACATCCATGGCTGATAGTGCAACCTAAGGTTGGGACTGCCCAACACATCTTGTCATCGCAGGCCCGGGTTTATTTGCATATACCTTTGCCCAACCAGCAAATATTTATGCCAAAGTTTTCCTTGCCAAGTATGTGCTGAAGGCTGGGTTTTCTTCAAAGTTTTCAGCTAAAACAGTTCCACATTTCTGAGAGCATCTTTTTCCCTTAAGCATGGCCAGGTTTAAGACAAACAAAAGCCCACACCCCCCTCCCAGTACTCTGGCAATCTTCTTCGAAAAGCTGAGGCTCTCCTTTTACTGGAAGAGGGTCTTGGAACTGGAGAAAAAAGTAACCTCACTTCTGAGATGGCCTTTTTGTAGTCTCAGTGAAAAATCTGTCCCAATTTGGCCAACTCATAGGGCTTTGGGAAAAAAAACCAAGGCAGCTGCAGTTCACACGTGCGCGCCTGAGGCCAGCTGTAGGTTGCAGGCTCTGTTCTCTGGTGAGTTCATGAGCATGGGATGTGCTCCAGGGCCCAGAGCAGGAGTTCCCCAGCAATTGCAATTCCTGACTGCTTCAGGCCAGAGCAGCTCCAAATCCAAATACTTGGAGTGGAAAGCATGGATTTTTTTTTTTTCTTTTCACCTGTTTGTTTCAAGGCTCCATGAAGGATGTCAGCTGAACTGAATTCAGAGGAGGTGAGACATGCAAGAGGAGATAGTTTGGAAAAGTAAATTAGGAGTGGACAAAATGAACCTGGGCAGAGAGCTGCAGGGACCTGAAGGGTGCTGGGGGGAAATCAGAGGATGGAGAGGAGACTGAGGCACGGCAAAGCGCGGTGTCTGCCAAGGCAACTGGGAAACGGTGTGCAGGGAAAGGATGCGAGGCATTTCATTTCAGCCTCCTTTTGCACATTATTCTGAGCTCACTCAGGAACCCTTGAGCTCACTCAGAAGGCCTCCCCATACCTTTCTGATGGCACATTAAACAAACCTGGTTATGATGGCAGAATCACTTATTTCCTCCTGATACCATCAGGGTGAATATTATAAAAAAACATCCAAAACTTCACAAAACAAAGTGCTCGTTGAACACCGCTGAAATGCAAGGAAGGGCATTACCACCAATCAGAAAACCAGAGCCTGGAAGTATTTCCTCATTATTTAATCCAAGATGTACTTTTGCTCTGCCAGGAGTCTGCAGTATAGTCCTGTGTGATGTACTTTATATGTTCCTGTTGCCTTCTACAGCAGATGCAGGTCCTAAATTCTTCTGCAAACTAGGCTTAATGTAAGTCAGGCATCTAAGGAATAAGGGGCGCAAAACTCGTAACTGTGTATGGAAGAATTTGGCCTGAGCTGAGGAAGAAGGAAGGGAGAGGTGACAACCTGCACCCTGGCAGATGCTTATCCCATTATTCTACGGTATCATTTGATATCAAAACTACTCCAAACTTTGAGGGTTCAGGAGCACTCCTTCCTTTCCAAGATGTTATGAAATTTGGAGAGGATTTTTCTTCTAAAGCTTAAAAATTGTCCAACTGAAAAAAAAGAAAGGAATGCAAACTCCCTATGTACTTCAGCTGAGCCTGACCTGGCCCCCAGAGATGCTGCCTCTGCCATGCACACTGCATAAACCCAGCAGTGCTGCCCGTGCTCACCGCTTGCTCTGAGATCCCCTGGTCAGGCGGGGGCTCGGCCATCTCACCGTGACTGCAGCTCCACCGTTTGGCTCGAGTTCCCATTCCTAGCTTCTGCAGGGCTTGTTGATGGGCCACCTCGTTTGTATCACTGTGACCAGCACTCCTGGTAATGGGACGTGTCCCTGCTCACACCTTTGCTTTTATACACGTTGCGCTGCCAAGAATAATTGTTAGTTTTAAACCAGATCCGAGAGCATCAACCGGCTTTCCAAAGGGATGCAGAGGACACAAGCTAGCGACAGCTTGGCATTTCCAGGCATGCGGTGCAAAAGGGGATGTGTCCTAAGTATTGCAACTTCTTGAATCTCTTGTTGTCTTGTCACAGACAGGAATACAACTGACAGTGTCAGGATATGTATACACAGTTGCTTATTACTGTTTAAACGTGGAAAACAATACCATATCCTGTACTGGCAGTAGTACTATTAGCTACGCAAAATAATTTGTCAGCTGTTTGGAATACTTTTCCTTTCCTGGACAATAAAAACACTATTTCTTCAGCACCTTCTACTTTCCTGTCTTTTTAAACAGCAGTGTGGATGTTATTCACCTATATTTATTTCCCTCTTCTTAGAAAAGCAAGTGAGCCTTTGACTGAAGTCGAGTCCTATGTACAAGTGCATAGCTCCAGAAAGAGGTAATTCTGCATTTTAATTTATCCTCCCCAGCTATAAAAACTGTGTGTGTTTTTAAAAAATCTTTTTGACACTCATCAGTACATGACCATAATAATGCAATCCTTTGTGGTCAACAGGAATTTATTAAAGCACCTTCACGTAAGCCAACTTTTTTTATACTTTATGTGACAAGAAGTGAAGATTTCTTGGCTTATAGAAGCCAGAAAATGCTCATAGATTATATAGACTAGAGACAAATTTTTATAAACTATCACACAAGACTTTAAAAGACTGGGGTGCAAACTAACTTAATGGCAATGCCATTTTCTGGACCTATAATGTTTCTATTTAAAAGACTGGGGTGCAAACTAACTTAAAGGCAACGCCATTTTCTGGACCTATAATGTTTCTGCTAAAAGTGCAATATTAGACTGTAGGAGATGCAAAAGCCTGCTAAACTGTAAGTGAAAGCCTTAACCAGGGACTGTTATGCATATAGCATGAGAAGTAATTTAACTTAATACCTCCAGTTCAGGTTTCAGCTTTGTGAACTCATGCATATTCTTTTATTCATGCCTAATGATGTTGTACAGAATTTGATACTTTTTGGGATCATTACAGTGTTAACTCTCCCATCTTGGCCAACTGCAAATTAAATTCTCTCTAGCTCCATTTCCCCTGTGGTCCCAACTGGATGAAACAGTTGCACAGCTGAGTAAGGCCAGGCGCTGGCTGCATCAAGAAATTCAAAATTGCTTTGGTAATTTCAGCCTTTGTGGGCATCTCTGAAGAGAAAAGGAGGGTCTCGGTGTGGAGAGTGTGGAATGCAAACAGGATTAGCGGTGACAAGGTCTGCTAGCACCCATGACGCTCCAGGCTCACCCCTGACAAAGACAGACACCTCAAATAATGGCACTTTTAGGGCAGAACCCTTCCACTTTTCCTCATGCTGTAATAACCGCAGTCTGGAGGCTACAACCACAGACATGCTGGTGTGAGCGTGCGGGGCGACCTCTGGTTCTTCCTTGTCCCTGGAGTGGTTCAGTTCTGGGTGCAGAACCGCCCTAGGGCTGGATGCAGAAGTCCCTGTACCCAGCCAACGCCCTCATCACCAGTTACAGCCATGCTGGCCCTACAAATCTTGAAATCTTTTCTGACCTTTGCCAGAGCACGCAACAGAGGTGACAAGTGGCACTGGCACACCTCCCTGAGGACACGGGGTGGGGGGGAAGCACCGTAGCTCTGGTCTTCCTCAGGCCAGGAGATGTTGAGCCTGCATCTCCTGCTTTGCACTCCCGTGACGGGGCTTTGGGGCCCTGCAGGAAGCACCATCCTCCAACTCCTTGCCCAGCTATGCTTCAAAGCACGAAGGAGTCCCAGCCCACCTTTCGGAGGGACCCTCTGGAGAGAACATGAGGTCCCCGATATTTTGCAACCAAGCCAGGTGGGTTTTAGGACCTACCCCTCTCCAAACCCCTTATCACCTGCGGCCCTGGGTGATTCCTGCCCCAGTCTGTGGTGGTGGGACTGGGATCTGAGGGGCCAGCTTCCTGCAGAGGCTGTGTGGGGAGCTGGGTGGCTCAGACCAGCAGCTGCGGCTGCCACTGCACGGCCAGACACCCGACAGCAACTCCTGCCCTTAAACATGTGTCCTCTCAACATCTCTGGGCCAGTGGGGCAAACAGGTTGAAACGGCCCTGGTTCAAATTAGTCACGCGGAGAACACAAACAGAGGCACCAACGTCCTTCGAAAACCGAGTTCCCACACAAGAGGAAAGGGAGACAGCATGGCTGTGAAACAGTTTGTACAAGCATAACTAATGAAGTTTTCACATTACAAATACAACCCAGGAACAAATCATTCTTTTTCAGAGTAGTCTTCACATGTACTTCCAGCCATGCAAACTGTCTGTCAGGGGAAGAGCACGCTCTGGCAGAGGCGGGAGGGAGATCCATCTCAGATGTCCAATACAGACTAACCTAGACCCCCTCTCTCAACAGCAACATCTCCTTCCAGCCCACCAGCAACAGACCCCAGCCTCTCCACTGCCATTTACCCACTGAACGCCAGGCCTCAAAAGGAAAACGTAGCTTGAAGGAGGTGGGTATCAGTGGTCTGTCAGCAGTTCATCCGGCTGAATACAGAGGGAAATACTTTGGGTCCAGGAGAAGAATGGAGGAAACCCAAGATTCACATCAGTGTCTGAAAAGCGATGAGGCACTCCTCGTTAGGAAAACAACAGAGCAGTCGGTCCAGGGTAGGGATGCAAATCTGGGACTGAAAGATGACAGGCAGGAGAAGAACTAGCACATAGTGGTGGTGTCACTGACTATAAAAGTTTACATATAGCTTATGCATATAAAGAGAGCAATGCTTGTGTAGAGGGAAAAATGCCTTTATCAGATGCACTGATCCAGCTGGAAAAATAAGTTTTTGAGCATACAGGTCCCTCCTAGATTTAACTCGTCAGTAAAACTTGGGTGTCATTTGCTACTGAGACATACTTCATATACTTGTTTGCAATACCTCTTCCCACCGCCTGCGCCTGTCCAGCCTGTTCACACTTTCTGCCACTGTTGTCTGTGCAAGACCTATCATGCCCAATTCCTGGCCAGAACTGTGGTACTGCACATTAATTGACATTATTAACAAGCAACAAGCGGTGCAGGTGTTCATGGGTGAAGAGCTATTGCAATCCAACTGACCTGGCAGTGTGTTGCACTGGAACAAACACAAATAAATTTTAACAG
This sequence comes from Pterocles gutturalis, assembly GCF_000699245.1. Taxonomy (NCBI): domain Eukaryota; kingdom Metazoa; phylum Chordata; class Aves; order Pterocliformes; family Pteroclidae; genus Pterocles; species Pterocles gutturalis. The sequence goes on along the minus strand of NW_010116034.1, from coordinate 7,163 downwards.
ATTTTAGCTGCACAGAAAAAAAGATAAGTTGTTTTCTTTTCATTGCTGTGTCTCACACAAATCTTTCCATCAAGGACTTAAAAACCATACTTGTAGCCTTTTTGTAAGCAGTCCCTGTTAACCAAGTTACAAACATAAAAGTGCAGAAAAAAATTGATCAAGCAGACGGGACAGGAAAGTTGAATGAGCATTGGCTCCTCTTGTTTTAATGAAGAAGTATTTCAAGTTAATATCAGTGCATATTTAGAAATAGCATGTGATACTCCCAATGCCAAATACACCAGCAAATTACAGTTTCAAAGTTTTATAAATTAACGCCAAGAAAAAAAAAAATTAAGATTAACATAGAGAATAAGGTTCAAAATAAACATCCTGTTGGTTTGTTGCACTGCGTCAATTATATTCCTGGTACTTAAACAGCAAGAGATCCAATATTTTGTGGTAATTAGGATCTCCAGAACAGCAGTTATTTTTTCTGCAAATGAATTAAGCAGCTTGCATTTATTTTTGATGTATAATTGTTATTCTTAGCTGTTACAAAGAAATCTAGTCATGTCAGAGCAAAATCTAATCTCATGATTGAAAATCACACTAACCTAGGAACACTGCTTTGTGGATATACCCACTGGAAACAGTCAGCTGAGAATAGGAAGAAATACATGTGAGCACATTTGGCTGTTGTAGAAAGTGTTTTGTTTTTTTTTTTCTGGTTTCACAGCCTCATAACAATACTGTTTTTCAACATTGTTCCCAGTCATTGTTTTTAAAATGGTTCATCAACATATCCTGAATCAATCACTGATATAAATAACTCCAGTGACAAAATCCATTATGGAAGGACACAGAACTGCAAACTGAAAGTTATACTGAATGATTTTAAGGTGGAACTATAATTACTCTATAAAATACTGTAAAAAACCACCCCACACAGTAAAAGCAGTATCTTTAATTAACTGGCAATGGTGGAACCTGAAGAACTGAGTTATAATTTTAAGAGATATTTAACTCACGGTGGACTCTAATGCAAGACAAATTGCACTGAAGCTAAAAAGAGATGCACATTTAAAGCTTGCAAGTGTGATATAAAAATATTCTCTAGCTCTTTCATTTTGATACAGGGAGTCCAATTCCCAAATGGAAGAATGTAAAATCGATCCTCTTTCCTACCCCATCGCTGTACATATAGACTATCCCCTTGACATCAGGAAAGGGCGTTCCCCCAACAAAAATATCAGCCAAGGGAATCACAGACTTCTCAGTAGTAAGGGTTTGTTGATTTTGCTTTTTAAAGTATATTCTCAAGCAGGTGAAATACTGATAGGATATGCACTTCTTTCACTATTAGTCTATTGTGCAAATCGTATACATCAACCCCGTAACTTCAATCCAGGTGCAGTCTGCATCGCCTAGAATGATTTGAGAATCTAGTGTGATATTACAGCACAAAGATGACTGACAGATTATGAAACACCAGGCTAAATCAGATTAGCAGGAAAAGGCACATGCTTTGGATTTAGCAGGAACATCTGAAGGTTCCTCGTTACCATACCCTCACTCTCCTGAAGTTGCATTACCCAAATGACAGTTTGCTTCCAGAAAACCATGAGGCAACAGGAAACTTCTGAGCGTTCACCGCTGCTTATGGCACATACGCACGAAGGGTCTGTGAGCTCAGCTGAAACTCTGGAGGCACTAGGGATAACGCAGACACAAGGTACGCTACAGTCTGGTTAGGCCAGAAACAAAAACTTAACATTTCATTATACTGCATACATTCCTTTTATGCACAAATACAGTGGGCACCAAATAAGCTGCTTGCTCAGTAAAATTTAATGTTTTGCATATGTAAAATAATCAGCTAATACTGCAATATAATAAAAAATCATGCAATAGATAAACAGAGCTTCTTCCCCATGAACAGTTCTCAGGAACATTTTATTCTGTTTCAGATAACATCTCCTGATTTGCCGGCTTGCATAGTCCCTTTTAAAGAACATAGTATTTAGCTAAAACTGAAAAGAAAAATTAAAAAAAAAAGAAAAAAGAAAAAAAAGTTTTTATTTTAGTTGCGATACAGCTGGGATAGATGCAACTGAGCTGCTGCAATGCACCAAAGAGCAATGAAAATTCAACATGAATATCAGAAGAATAAATATATACCCTAAATTAATCTCTGTAAATACATTCACAGGTCCACTTAAGACACCCTTATGCATAACTTATACTTCATCGAATCTGCACATAGAGATTGATGTTAGTTCATGGGGAAAGCAATTTATCATATGACTCTGTTTATCTGTCATTATTCCCGCAAAAATCAGTAGCAAATTTGAAAATCTACATTTATTTTCCCCAGACCAACCGCACAGAGGCTTACGTCACAAATTCTATTATTTCCAATGTTCGATCAATAAGGCTTTATTTACACTTTTTTACTATAAACTCAGGAAAAAGTTTGGTGCAATGTGCAAGAAAAGACTGCACACTTCACTGGCTGGAGACTAACACCTGCTTACGGTTTAATGCTAACCCACAGATAGCCAATTAAAGTCCCATATATCCATGTTTTTACATAAAGTTTCCTTCCAGATTCTGTCAGAAGCATACTAGCAGTCAAGCCACCTAAAAACAGCAAAGATGGCAAAGTTTTCTTGAGGCTTAGCTTGGAATGAACACATTTCCCAGGGAATTTATTTCTTCTTTTAGAATCCTTCGCATCATAAAACTCTATTAGTAACCTGCAAGCAGACAAAAGGAGATGGTCAGTTATGCATTAGTGTTAAGAAGTTTTAAACAACTTACTTTCATCCAATAACTGCTTCTAATCACACATTATTTAACAAATGTTTTCATAATATGTAGCAGCTCATCCGTAACACATTTAAACAATCACTATGCCTTAAGAATATGATGCATTCAAAGTAACGGTGCATGTCAGACTACTCAACCTGAACTCCTATAAGCAATAAAAGCAGATTTTCCTTGGGGACCAATTTTCACACTGAATATAAAAGTTGAAAACAATCCTTTTCATTCAGCATTCAGCAAATAAGCCCAGAGTACTGGGCAATACAGTAGGACAAAATAGCACACAGTTAATTATTGAGCACCAAAAGGGAAGGGGGTAAGCATCTTTATAAAATAAACTAATATACACCAAGGGCTCACAAGAGACTAAATATTCTGGAAGCCAAACATCAAAGAGCAAAATGCTACACCACTGGTTTAGTAGTAACTTTTTTCCTCCTACTTTTGAAAACCAGTAATAAATGGATTTGAAAATTCTGGGGTTTTAAGTATCTCTAAATTCGCCAGACAGACTGCTTTGGTCCCAGGAAAGATGTTCCAGACAACAGGAGTCTACCATGAGACATAAATGATCAGGGTTCAGTTTTGCTCGTCTTCACTGGAAGACTACGTAAGGGACACTAGGCAGACTTTTATGTATCAGTTCCTTGTCTATAAAATGAAATTCAGACTTTCATACTCTCAAAAGTGAAGAAAAGAAAAAAATACTTAGTGATCCTAAACTTCTAAGACACTTTAGTAAAAGTGACATGTTTACAGACAGTTATGTTAACTTTTACATGGATTCAAAGATCACAGGACAAATTAATCCATTTTTCACTTCCATGGAGTGCAAGACTGACAGAACAATTTTAAAGCAGAACATACCTGAAGAACCAGGGGAATTTCTATCTCACAGAATACATTCAAGGATTTAGAAAGTGAACAGATTCAGCTCCCTTAAGCCGGACTTCAGAGGCGGCAAATTAAACCATCATCTCTCAAACAATGCTTAAATCCCACATATAGGCACGAAGTCTTGATGGACCACAAAGCCCCCCAGGATCTGTTGCATATGCTCCCTAGTGACCTTATCTGGAGATGCTGGAAGGAGCCAGGCACTTCAGTTCTGCCACGATTCAAAGATGGACATGTGAAAATCTCACCTCCTCAGTGAAAGGAGGGATCTCGGGCTTACTTGTGTTTTTATCCAGTTGCTGTCTAATAGAAGATGCATAAACAATTTTGGCAGAAGAGATTAGATGAAGACATGCCCCTTTCTAACTCTAACCTAACACTGTTTACAAGGCCAGAATCAAAATGCTTTTTGCTTGCTTGCCTACTGCAAGCATCTTACATCCCTCACTGTGCGTGACTCAGCTTCAAGAAGATAAATGGAGAGTATTCAGATGAATATGTGTCCCACCTGGAACATGGACTCCCAGGTCTTCAAACTAAGGAAAATCTAAAACCCAGTAATCCCAGCCTCCTGAGCAAAAGCTTTAACCACAAGGTTATTATATAAAATATGCACGGGAGTACCAACACCATCTCTCTTCAGAGCGCCCTACAGCTTGCACTGCTCGTAACACAAAAATCACAGGTATATCTGTTAATACAAAAGAAGACAGCTTCTTGAAACAAAAAATTTTGCACATTGCTACTCACTTATCCTTTATTTCAAAACGTTCATGAAGCCACCTTCTCATATACATCTGCTCTTCTGGAATGTCCTTCAGTTCAATTCGATCAATGAAAATATGAACTCTTGGGCATTCCTTGCAAAGAAACTCTAAAAGAGAGCAAAACAGCAGGACTGAGTTACAAAAACACTGTAAGGCATTTATTTGTCTTTAATACACCGAAAATCTGACCTTGTAGCTGTACGTGCCTTGGAAGCCTAACTTCAGTTTTCAAAAGCCTCCCCTTTTGATGTTTGGATCCTGAGCACTTCACTGAACTTGGAAGCCATCTGGCCTACACACTGTTGAAATGGTGGCCCAGCATCACGTGCAGCATGGAAAAAGTGTTCTAAAATGCACCCTGCTAACTGTAAAATGCTGTGCTTTAAAATGTTACGCTTGTACCTCAGCAGCAGTCTACTCATTCTGTAGTATGGGATGGAGTAACTTTGATGCTGTAAAATTATCCAGTCCGTGATTTTGGTTAAAGTTAGCACACCTCTTTGCTTGGCCTTTTTGAAATCTAAATTTTGTTTGTTCCTGGATGACAAAATCAGAATTACAGTGATTTCACAAAGTATCTCCAGGAGGAGGTGGGCTTCAGTTTAAGTAATAACCTATAATTAAAAAGTATAACGGGGCAAAAGACTCAGACCAAAATGCTGCTTTCCGTTTTGCATCCCCTCATTTTTCTTGTCTTACAATGCTCACGACAGCCCTCTTACAACCCCCCTTCCCCATTTCCTCAATTTGTCCCTAGAAAAATTTAGCAAGCAAGCATTAATTACAAGCAAAACTCCATTACTCAAATAGCCTTGTGGGATTTCTCACAACTAGCAAGTGGTACAAATACTGCACATGGGAGGAAAAACCCACCAGTGTTTGTGTATCAGTAAGGATTTGCATTTATCAGTAGCACAGGGTATTGTAGTAACCATAGCATCCCTGGTACAAAGAGAAGCATGATGTGAGAATCGAAGTCCTTGGGAATTTGGACAACCTTCATATTTTGAAAAGGGACCAGAAGTGTCTTCCTGCAGTACAGACAGGCAACAAATGTAGCACAGACTGGGTGGTCCTTTTAGGTCGTTGACATTTTTTGGACAGCAGTGCACATGTATGGAAGACTTTGACCCATAACTGTTAGGGTATCTTGAGGAATGACTGTGCAAAATAATTGTCACTGCATGTACATCTTTATTATTGTCTGCCAAAGCAGATATCTCGCTATTTGATTTTTTTTCTTTACAGGATTATTTATTTTTAAAGACTTTGCTGTAAAAGCAATCCTTATCATATACGAGAAATTGCCTTAAAGAATTTTAAAAGCCTGTTCATGCAAATGGGTTTGCATGCTTGTTGAGGGGGAGGGAAGGAGAAGAGATAGAGAGATCAGTAAAAATTTGTAAGGTGCTGTGTGCAGTTTTGTCTAACTGTCAGGCAGAGAGAGCCCTTCTCTGAACCACACCATAGTGTAAAAGGAGCAACATGGCCCACACAATGGCTGAGGGCTCTAACCAGAAACAAGTCCACCTCTCAGCCATGGAGTAGCAAACACAACCATTGCTAAAAAGTAAAACGATCTCCTACCTACAGCTATTAGATGCAGGCAAGTTAAGTACTTGGAAGTCCAGAATGATAGCAGGTATAGATATTATCTTCAGGTTTATGTGCAATGTTTTTACTAACCACAAAGAAATCAGTGCTCATGTATCTGAAACCAGGTTTTTCCTCTTGCTTTTTATGGTAAGGAAGGATTTTCCAGATCTGTTTCTCCAAGAGTACTATCCAGGCCACTATATGAAGGTCATTCACTATGTGAGCACCTAAAAGCATACTATTAATATTTTAAAAGGACAGATGGGTTATCTGTGTCTTAAATGCTTATCAAGTTCACTGATGTACAAATCCTCTTTTTGAGTGGCATTACCTATTAAGTGGAACATTCTAAAAATATGCAAAACTGTATCTAGAAAACAAATGCCTGGAAGCCAGATGATATGGTCTTTTTAATGCAAGCTTCCTATAAAAAGTGCCTATGCCACGCACATTCAGCTAGGGCTAAAGATCTAGCTTTAAAAGATATTTGAAACATTCTGTGCATTGTATAGTGTAGGCTTCCTTCGCTTCTTAGCACATAGGTTGTTCTGTATAGGAACAAACAACTCTTTCCTGATGTTATCTATAATCTCAGGTATAAATTATTAAGGAAAATTATAAACCAAGCCAAATTCTAAGTTAGATGAGACAGCATTATTAATTGCTATATTTTAAAACTAATGTTACGCTGCTTGAAAAAATATTGATATTTGGTCATTTAAAGACAGCAACAGATTACATTATCAGTAATAAGCTCTAGCTAACCAAACAGGAATAAGATGTAAGTATTTCAAAAGAAACACCTTCCCCCACTAAAGCTGAAATTTATCAACTCTACAGATCTGCTCAGAAAGCAAAAAACCCTCCACATACAACTAAGTGTTGTTGCTGGTTTTTCTGTCTTATGCCCAAGCTCTAATGCAAATTGATTCTTCCTACTTTTACTCACTTCTTCCTATTTCACGCTCAAAGAGTTGTGTCAATGGCTCAATGTCCAAGTGGAGACTGGTGACAAGTGGTGTTCTGCAGGGATCAGTATTGGGATCAGTGTTTTTTAACATCTTTTTTGGCAACACGGACAGTGGGATCAAGTGC
>NW_010116033.1:0-5338 GCF_000699245.1 Pterocles gutturalis | reverse complement strand
TGGGGTGCGCAGCGCCGAGCACCGCAGGGGAGGGAGGAGCTGGGAGGGGGCTCCCCCGGGATGCCCGAACCAGGGAGACCCCGACCAACACCCCCCCAACTGCCCGAGGACAATTAAACCACCTCCCCGCTGCAGGACAGCAGCACTTTCCAGCACCACCACTGGCTCGCCATGTGCTAATTAACCTAATTACCAAACCTCATTAAGGAGCTGCCGGTGAGAATTCAAGTTTTTCCCCCAGCTGGAGCATCGCTATTGTCCCCAGGACCAGCCGTGGCTCTGGGTGCTCAGCTCCATCCCTTCCTGCCCTACTCTGCAGCAGCATCCCAACCTCCGCCTGCGCCAGAACAGCCCCTGGGTACCCCCTGCCCGATGAAACACCTCTGACCCCTCCGAGCACGCTTACCCGGCTTTCTTCCCCCTCCAGCTGTAACCTCCAGAAGCCACAGCTCAGGAAAGGGATCTAAGCTCGGCTGGGAAGAAAGGAGCAAAGACATAAAAGTGTCCTGGCTTGAGTCAGAATCAAAGGGATGGAAGGCGGCGGCTGCGAGGTTGGGCTGACAGGGAGGAAGAAAGGAGATGAGAACAATCGCTTGTGCTGGGACCTCGTTTTATTGCAAGGAAAATACAAAAGTCAGATAGAAGCGTTCGCAGACCCCAGTGTCCCCTGCGCGGGGGACACGGGGCAGGCAGCACACACTGTGCCAGAGGCTTCCCAACCTGGCTCTCGGGTGCTCTTGCGTTCCACATGGTTGAATCCTTCAGCAGCTCAGACACAGGCTTTTGCCAGTGCTGGTAAAGCATCTCCCTGATGTTGCACCAGAAAGGGACAGCGGGCAGAGGATTTGCTCAGTGTGTTTGGGCTCCAGCAGGAGCAGGGTCCCCAGCAGCACTCAGGGATGTTAATCTCTAACAGCACACGGGGATTTACCCCTATTTCTGGCAGGAAGCTACCCCCTGCTCCAAACACCGGAGCAGAGTGGTTTACAGAGACGAAACTCCAGCCCCCACACACCAGGTCCACGTGCGGACTGTCACGGCGGGCAGGGGTCCAGGCACACACGCGGTGCCAGGCTCCACTGTTCAGTACCACTGCGCTCCACGCCAAGGGCTCCAGAGAGCAGCACACGGTGCCCCAGCCCTCCGACCAGCCCTGCTCCTCCAACCTCCGAGCCTTGCTCGCACCCTGACCAGTTTTTTGTTTTATTTTGGGCCATTCCCCCAAAGAATAATATATTCTACTGCAGCCCCACATATTGATTCCATCATCCTCTGTTTCTGGAATGAACAAAGGTGCCGAGATACCCGCAGGGGAAAATGGGACCAGTTTCTCCGCGTGACCAGAGAGCTCAAGGGCTGTTAAAACATACGCAAAGAGCTCAACTCTTCACCTCCACCTTGAGCTTCAAGCGGACATCGCACAGGAAAGCGTTCATCAGGTCCTGGCCAGCCTCCTGAGCAATCCTGCTGATAACCTTACCACCTCTTCCAATCAGCATCATCTGTATTAAAACCCAGAGAGAAGATCATCGTACCCAGCCTCACATCGCTTAACTGTGGCGAGGAATCACCCATGAAAACACCAGGGCAGCCACAGAAGGAATTAAAGGAGATACAGGAGTTAGAGAAATCCCAGAACCAAACCATGGGCAACTGATCACTTCAAAGAGGTGTCAGCTGCTACTGAGCAGCCCACGACCGCGCTGGGCACCTGGCTGTACCCAACAGAGACCCCACAGCTGAGAGAGAGGGGATCACAGCAAGGATGCACGCTCTCACGCTCCCCAGCACCCCATCTCTCTTCTGGTACTCACCATATGAGACTTTCTGGGGACCAAGAGGTTCTGTACGATGAGGAGCTCGCCACTCGGTCCTTCCTCCCACATCTCTGTCACCTGCAGCAGCGAGCACAGGCTCAGCAATTCTGCAAATTGCTGCAATTCTGCAAACCTCAGGAACAGCAAACACCACTCCCTCAGCGACGCCAGCTCAGCTCCCCGACGCAAGCATGCAAGCACGGCCCCAGTTCAAACACACAAAGGGTCTGACAGCACCTGACGTGTCAGCCCGTGGGGTCTCTACAGCGTCCGGCTGATTTTTGGAATTCAAACAAAGGGATTCTCATCACATAGTCTGACATTGCCAATAAAAGAGCTCGAAGGCAAGTCTGCTTGCGAACGCCTCCCACCTGAACCACGCCGTAGGGCACTTCCAGCGGCAGGTACTCCAGGATCTTCTCCCTGATGATATTGTCACAGATCTCCTGGGGTGACTGGCCGGTCAGGACCCCGCTGTGGAACTCCCAAGGGCCCGGCTTGGCTTGCATCAGGAGGTACCGCTGTCAGCACAGAACACACATCACACCCGTCAGCTGTCACGGACCGCTCTCAGGGTGCCACCAACCTCTGTGCTCATCTTGCAGCGAGTCACTACAAGGACACTGCTGCTAGTCAGGCATCAGGGCAGCAGTCCAGTATCTTTGGCGGGGAAAGGAGAACGGCAAACTCCTGAAACTCAAACCCTGCCAAAGGGTCACACCTCCCTAGAGGCAGTTGTACAAGTGACAAAAGCCCACAGTGTCCCTTGTAGTTGGAAAATAATGCAGTGTGGCTTTATAGTTATGAAAAGGCTGCTGTTTGGAGAGCCTCAAATAAGAGTTTGTACTGAAAACTCTGGAGATACAGTACGGATACACTCCGTGTTGACAGACAACAGCCCCTGCCCCATGGATCCCAGGCCAAGAACAGCAGCTCTGCTGCTTCCTCACAGGAGATGAGGCCCCGTATGAAGCATCGGGGTCCCACAAGGGTAAGAGCACACCAGTTTCAAAGCACAACAGAAGCCCAGACTGCAGTTACCTTGAGCGTATCCACCTCCTCCCCATGGAGAGCTGCCAGCATGAAGATCTCCTGGAAGCACGGCCAGCCTCTCATATTTTTTATATCTCTGGGTCCACAGCGCTTTGGCCCTCCTGCTGCTTCTGTGACAAGACTGGACTCAGAATCTCTCGTATCCCTGCTGTTGTCCCAGATAGAGCCTTCCTGGGCTTGATCTGCTTTCTGCAGACACCGAGACTCAGGGGCCCTGTTCTCAGGTGGAGAGGCCTGAGTGGGAGGAGACTTTGCTGAAGATCTGGAATTACGTTCAAATGCAGATCTCACTTCAAGTTTCTTTCCATTTACAAATCCCTCTGTTAGCTCAGTTACTAGGTCCAGCAGGATGAACTTCTTCTTTACCAGATCCACCTAAAGTGAGAGAGAGAGGTGTCAGGAATTTGTCCTAAGCAAGGTTGGCAGCTGGGTCCTGGATCCAAAGGAGCCATAAGAAACCACCCAGGGTAGGCAGCTGCTGCAGGACAAGGCTTCTGCAACAGACCCAGACAGTTTTCCAACCAGAGGCCACTCCAGAGCGTGTCAGCAGTTCCAGTAGTTTGTCCAAACACTGCCAACCTGACACCAGCCCCACTGGGCTGCCAGCTCCTGTTCCCAGACTGATTTAAACCCCAGTCTGCAGCTCATAGCTCCAGGGATGCGTGCGCACGCACCTTGTATACATATACATACACTAAAATATTCTGGAGCAGAGGGGTACACTGGTGTCCTTTAACACACCCGGGCTCAGTGACCTGAAAACACATCGCTGCTGATGCCAGGTACCGGCTGAAGACACCAGCGTAACGGACTGCAGAAGGCAGAAAGAACAAACTCCTCATTTACCTTGTTCAGAACGAGGACACTGGGGATCTGGGGAAACTGAGAAAGACACTTCAGCACCTCCTTGCTCAGACAGTTTCGTGTCCAGTGATCTGACACGTCCACCAAAACCAGAACTGCCAGAAAAGAGTGAGGGAAATGAGATGAACCTGCATTTTCCAAAGTGTTCATTTTCAGACTCTCTGCAGTCTGTGGTCACTTCCCCTCTGCTCATCCTCCTCTCTTTTCTACAGGAGAGCGCGCAGATGGAACCACAAAGGAGAGTTTTAATTGACAGAACAATAAAATGCTGTTTCCACTTGCCATCCCCTCAGCACCAGGCAATTTTCATCCCCTCCTCAGCTCAATATCTAAAGTCTTTTCACTGCCCTTCCCTCCTCTCTCCTAGTTCACACTCCCAGGGCTGCCTTTGCTGCCCAGTAAACATCCAGATACCAGAGCTGTAGGGCTGTAAACTTCCGTGGCAGATAAAGGGTTTGGCTTGATCCAAAAGGAGTTGAGCACCCACCTAAATCCGCGTGTTTCATGCTGTCCCATGGGTCTGTCAACATGGCTTCCTCTAATTTATGTCTAAAAGACAAATGCAAATGAGTAAGCCAATATAATATTTTTCTTCCTTCTCCTCAAAGTGGGGAAAACCAGTGTTTTCCATCATCTCAGCTGATACAAAGATGCCTTACACGCTGTGGGATCCCTCCTTACACGCACACATGCACAATCAAACACAACAGGGCTCAAGGGATTCCACAGGCTCTGTGTGCTACTGAAATTGCAACAATTAAAAAGTTCAGAGACCAAAAGAAGGCTAAAAATGTACATTCCTGTCACTCCTATTTTACAAACTTTGCACATCAGAAATTGAGCCTTGACAGACAGCACCTCCCCGCTCTGCCCACAACGGCGGCGATACCTTTTGGCTTTAAAGGGACTTGTGAGGCCAGGTGTGTCCAGAATGATCTGGAAAGAGGAAAAGACAAATCTTGTAAGTTTGCCTGCAGTCAGTGGCTGAACTAAAGCTCATATTTGTGCAACTAGAGGCAACCCATTGGGATACAAACAAGAAAACCCCGCACTGCCTGGCTAACGCTCCCCGATGCCCCAAGCAGGAGCTGGTCTGGAAGGTTACCAGTTGTGTGTCCTCGTACGTGACGACCCCCCAGGCTTTGCATCGGGTTGTGTGCACTTTCTGGGACACAGGGAAAACCTGTAAGAAATGAAATATGTTACACAGCCAGAATACATCAAGAAAAGCGATTCAGCAGCCTAAACTTGTTGCTCCACCCCAGCTTTACCTTTCTGCCCAAGAGCTGATTAGAGAGCGTGGACTTCCCAGCATTGGGCGCTCCGATGACGGCAATTCTTAAAACCTTGGGGTTCTGGGGCTGGTTTTTTCCGCACCAGCCGGTCCTGCTCCTCTGCCAGGGGAAAGAAGCTGGAATGTCACTAAACCCCCACAGTGGGTCAGGTCCGTCCACCCGCAGTGGGTCAGGTCCGTCCACCCTGGCACTGGGACCCGGGCACCACTCACCTTTACTGGTGGCAACGGGTGGTGGGTGCTGGCCCAGAGTGCCGGCCGGCTTCTCAGCGGGGATGCCCAGGATGCTGCCCAGCGCGGAGCTGCTCCC